>NC_058031.1:13067830-13168910 GCF_019176455.1 Solea senegalensis | reverse complement strand
ATAGTATAGTATAATAGATCCAAAATTTTGGAAAAAGTCATAGTACTCAATGTAGTCAAATTTTGATAAAAGTTAGTATAGTATGTCGTCCAAATTTTGGTAAAAAACTCATAGTCGTATGTCGTCCAAAATCACCCAAAAAACTCATAGTATAGTCAGTCAGTCATCATCATCTAACTGCTTTATCCTCCACCAGAGGGTCGCGGGGGGTGCTGTGCCAATCTCAGCTACACCCTGGACAGTTCGCCAGTCCATCGCAGGGCCACACACAGCTAGAGACAAACAACACATTGCATGTTTTTGGACTATGGGAGGAAGCCGGAGAACCCGGAGAGAACCCACGCACACACGGGGAGAACATGCAAACTCCATGCAGAAAGGCCCTTGTTCCAACCGGGGCTCGAACCCGGGTCTTCTCGCTGCAGGGCGAGAGTGCTAAACACTACACCACCGTGTGGCCCTCATAGTATAGTATGTTGTCCAAATTTTGAAAAAAAATTCATAGTATAGTATGTTGTCCAAATTTTGACAAAAAAAGTCATAGTTTAGTATGTTGTCCAAAATGTGACAAAAAGAGTCATAGTATAGTATGTCGTCCAAATTTTGAAAAAAAGCCATAGTATAGTATGTCATCCAAAATCAATCAAAAAAGTCATATTATAGTATGTTGTCCAAAATCTATCAAGAAAGTCATAGTATTGTATGTCGTACAAAATGTGACAAAAAAGTCATAGTATAAAATATGTTATAGTATAGTATGTTGTCCAAAATGTGACAAAACAGTCATAGTATAGTATGTCGTCCCAATTATGACAAAAAAAGCCATAGTATAGTATGTCGCCCAAATTGTGACAAAAAAGTCATAGTATAGTATGTCGTCCAAATTTTGACAAAAAAGTCATACTATAGTATGTTGTCCAAATTTCGACAAAAGGTCATAGTATAGTATGTCGTCCAAAGGCAGATTATTCATTTTAATTCATTTTCATTCATTTTTGTTATTGTTGTTAATTTTTTTATTGTTGACCCCAAATTATCTCCCATAACTCATTAAAGGGTCCACTCAAGACATATCAATGTATTATAGATTTGAGTGTCTCTTTTATTTCATCAGAATTTAAATGTAATGGACCTGACTGAGTTACTGTATAATAAGACAATAAACCAGACTGAGAGCAAAGGTTCTGTGGAACACACAAACACACACCAAACATCTGCTTTAATGTTTTTTTTAACTAAATATTTGACTCAAATTGTACTAAGTCAAAACATTTTGACTTTAATTTAAATGTTTAAATGTATCTTCTTTGTGAGTTAACACCAACAATGTTATAAGATATTTTTTCTTTCTTCTTTCCTGTCTTTTTTTATTTTTAAATTTTTTTTTTAGTTTTATGAACTTTACTTTTTCCTTCTTCACTGATGTGTCTGTGCAACTCTATGGTGACACACCTTCTCTTCAATAGTGCATATTTTGTGACTCACTCCACTTTTAATACCTAGATAACGTCTGTCATGTGACCCATTAACTTTTCAAGTTTTTGCGTTTTACACTGCTTATAGATAAACAGGATGCACCTCTTTTTTATTTTGAGTATTATTTTTAATGTTATGGTATAACAAGTTATGTTATTATTGGTGTTGTTGTAACACTCAAATATTTGATGAAAATCTGTTATTCGAAGTTAGTATCCAATGTCAAACTAACTTCACGCCTTCTGTGCACGTTATAAACTAACTTCCTCTATTTCCTTATCTGTGCATTGTCATTATGTGACGTTGACGTTCAAACGAAGTGTGCTGTGTCTACCAAATGTCATAATAATAAAACTTTAATGTCACTGATTTGATGTTTTCACAGTTTTTATATGAACATGTAGAAACGTGTCTAGGACAAAGAAGAATATGTAGTTTTCTGACAATGACTGTTTTGACCAAAACAAATGTAAAAACCCTTTTCTGCGTGAATTCACACGCTGCTTTGAAAATAATTAAAATGGACATTTATGAGAGAATGATGCTGGATCAGTGATGTTTCCGTACAACTCTCCTGTGCTTCTCATGTGGCGCCACCAGGTGTCAGTAATGTGACGTTCACTTGCTGCTCTGCCTTTGAGTGTTTGTAATTAGCTTTCTAATAATAGCTTCTAACTTTTTCTGATACAGAAATTGATTCAAAAAGGAGTTGAAAATCTTCACTTTCATCAATTAATTATTGTAAAATATAAGTAGTGCAGGGGCCTCAAATTCAAAATGAACTGGGGACAGTGAACTGGTCACGAGGGGAACGGGGATGGTTAAAATGAAAAAAAAAAGTACAGAATTAAATGTTTAGAAATCAAACTTAAATCTTGTCAGTTTATAAAGTAAAATAATATAATTATGATGCAACATGAATCTGTAAATAAGAAAAACAGACAGAAATAAAACGAATCAAAACATTCCATAAAAATAATGTGGACAATTGTGAATAAAACACTGCTTATGAACAAACAAAACAAACTGTATCTTGGTTATAAATAATCATTTCTTTTTCTTGTCCACATGAGGGTGCTATTGACCTGTACATCTGTTTTCAGCATGTTCAGTCTGTTTGAAAGTAGATGGCATCATGTCAAGATCTCACATGATCATCAGCAGATCATGAATATAAGTCCAGATCTCTACTATTTGTTTCTATCATTATCAGGTTTTGCTGTTGTTTCTCTCAGCTGAAACTGTTTTGAAACAAGGACATGTTTACTCTCTGCTAAATCTGTTCATCTGTGATAAGGCTCGAGTCATGTGAGAGGGGGCCGGCCAAGACATTTTACCAGAACATTCCACCTGTCGGATCCAATTTCCTGAGAGTTTTGATTGACCTTTTCCAACACAGAAACAATGCAGCTGCAAGGATTGAGTCATTTTTATTTTCCCTCCCTTAAGCCTGCTTTGCTAATCTGACTATGAACTACATTTGATATTCCTGATTTAAATTTCTTCAGGTTCTATCTTAATTCTGAACAGCCAAATGTAGCCTGCCTGATGGACTCAAACCATAAAGATTAGACTCTTTAGTATTCAGGCCAATAGTTGTGATGACAGCTACACCTTCCAGGGAAGAGCCAATATCTGATGTTAAACAGCATTGATCTTATTCTCTAAAAAGCTGTCCGCAGTGGTGGTGCTTTCTCGATCCTAATATGCAACTCCTCCTCTGTCAAGGGCGAGAGTTTAATCAAAAACAAACAAAAAAAGTCATGATTGTTTAGACCTAAACGTTACTGTTCTCTGTGCAGGTCTGTTGTCATTTCTGGGGTCTTCTTAGGTAAAGGGCCTTCACTGCGGTCTTGCAACAACATCTGGAACTAATACAGCTGTGCTGGCTATCTGTGGGACCAGGGGGTTTGGAGGTTGTAGGCTAGGTTTGGGGTGGTGTGTGGGGGTTGTACAGGCTAGTTGCTGCTTTGGCCCTGGGGGTCCATGTGTCCCTGACTTCAAAATAGACTTGATTGCTAACAGCTGGCAGTCTTAACTCACCATGTGTCAGAGCTCTCCTCTGATGTCAACCTTGTCAGTATCAAGGCCTGGACAATGGAAGGCCAGCAGCAGCGCAAAGGTAGAGAGAGTGTGAGTCTGTGTGAAATGAGATTCACAGAGTGACCCCTTTTTTTCAAGAAAAATAAAGGTTGTTACCATGAATAACTTTCTAGTTTTTTTCAGCGTACCTCCGAATAAAGCACACACTGAATTTCCATCCATCAGCACAATTCACCTGCAAGCTCTGGTTTCCACTGTAGACATGGACATGTTTGACATCACCAGATTACATTTGTTATGGTTTATTATTCATACAACATCAACTCCATACACCTGACTGCAATCCTCTGATAATTAACTTGAATACTTTCAGTTAACGTGGTATAATTGCAATATCACTTTTTATCACAACAAGGAAAGTGTGACAGCTGTGTCCTCGTATACCCACCACCACAGCATGAATAAATAGGACAGCAGCTCATTAGCATCTTTTATTATCCAATTACAAACTCTGCTCGCCTAATTACCTCCAATCAGCAGGGAGAAGAAAATGATTGACTTCCTGAGGACACACATTACTCAGGACAAAAAGGACAAACTGGTTTTCAGTCTGTTAGTGACTCACCTAAAGTCAGACTATATGTCTGTATGACTATATGTTTGTATGTGCGGTGATAACACACGCACACACACACACACACACACACACTTTGGAGGTAAAGCATTTACGACTTCATTTTAAAGATGCAAGAACAACCTATATTTTAACGCCAGCTGGAACTTCTGTCAGTAACTGGTTTTAAGGTTTATTATTATTATTCAAATATTTTTATTGAATTTTCCAACAATTCTGGTTTTAAGGTTTATTAACTAGTTTTATATCTGTGTGTAAATGGTGATATAATCCAATGTCACATTACCACACGGTCTGTTTTACATGCACAAGGTTATGTTATTGTGTGGATTATGTTATTGAGTTTGTGACAGAAAAAGATAGAATCTAATTTTCAAACAGCTGCAGGAACGATTATCCTTCATCAGAGGATGAAGGGCGGCCGCTGCACAAGGTTGCACTTATAGCAGAGCTATGCATCATTAGTAGACAATTAATTACTCTGTCATCAACACCAGCAGCAGCACTCTTCTACTGGGATTCAGACACAGATGTTTCAAACTTCACGTGACGTCGCTGTCCATAGCCGAGGAGAAAACGATCGCAACTAAAGTTTCGCTTCTTTGCTTGGATTTGCTTTGCCTCGGAGTTAGTTTTACTGAGTCTTTGAAAATTGTCAGGAAAGGCCTGAAATAGCAGCGGGCAGGCCGCTGGGACGAGCTGTTGTTTACAGACAGTGACAGGGATGAAGGACCTCTGTGCTCTGGTGCTGGGTCTAAAGCCTCGGGGGTGCAACAACCTCTGTTTCTGTAGCTGTTCTGGACACCACAACACATAAAACAACATAAACACACAGGAAGACAAACTTATGTGCATCTGGACGGCTAAAAACAACATAAAGTGCTATCTGCCTCCTTTTTTGTCTTATATATATATACACATGGACACAAATACAGCTTTACTTATTTCTAATCTTATAAATATATACACACATCATTACATCTGTTGTGTTTGCAATGCATCTATGTATATTGTATATATGTATATATATATATATATATATATATATATATATATATACACATATATTTATTCATATATATATATATATATATATATATATATATATATATATATATATATATATATATAGTGCTTAACAAATGTACTAGATCACCACCCACAGCCGCCCTAAATTAACAGCATTGGTAATTATCAAAAAAAAAATTTTATGTTTCTGTAATGGTTAATAAACCAGTATGTAGAAGCTTTTTAACCAAAACAACATTTTTATTGCGAAAAATATAATTATTGTTATTGTTTGAATTTTAAAATGTACTGGTTTTTTTTTGTACTGTTTGTTCCAAAAGAAATCTGAAAAACCAGTAAAGCACATTATTATGTCTTAAGTAAAATGTTCAATTATAGTTCTTTACTCGCGTTCATGAACAGAAAAATGTGTTTGTTATTTGGCAAATAAATAACATTACCATTTTCAGTTTAACCGTTTTGAGTGATTTCTAAAATATTTATGTTTTCATGACAGGTTGTCTTATAAATACATACTGAACATACAAATATATATATATATATATATATATATATATATATATATATATATATATATATATATATATATATGTTCTTTCATTTTTAATTTTGATTTTATTCAACTGTGCTGACCTCAAAAATAAGGCCACAGGGTGAAAAAAACACACGAGTTAAACACCATAAACCAGCATTTAGTCATTTCCTCACTTCGACTGCACCATCTTGAAAAAAACAGACACAAATGCAATGCAGTATTGACAAATTCTGTTTAATATTGTGTGATACTCTTCTCTTAAAATACAGTCTTTTCTGAGGTAGACCATTACAGTTCAAGAACATTATCTTTTAAAACAGACATCAATAAAGACATGAAATAAATATTTTCATGTACAATATGCCGCAAAAATGAGGTAGAAATGGTTACAGAAAATGTACAATAACCAAGAACAAAATTACTGTGATAACAGATCCAAAATGTCAAAAATAAAAACTTGTTTTGTTGGACAAACTGTAGGGAGTAGAGGAAATAACAATAAAGCAAAAATGCTGTAGCTACTTGTATCTCCAAGTCAATGTTATTCTTTCATTCAAGTACATGTGAATCATTGGTGCCGTTATTTAGACGTTTCCTCTCAGAGGCAGAGTATGCGCGCTCATTTATAAATGTACCTTCAGTTTCTGAGACAGTGATCAGTATGCACAGCGGGGGTCACTCTGATTGATCTGGCTGTATGGAATGACTGAAGCCACCAGCTGGAGAAGGAAGGCTGCGCTGTGATATAAGGTTGCTGGACATCAATCAGTTCACTTCTACTACACAAGAATTGGTATAAGGGACAGAGGGGCTGGGGGTGGAGAGGAGAGGAGAGGAGAGAGGAGAGGAGAGGAGAGGAGACGACACCACATGGCCACAGGGGCTCGTGGCCTGGGGGCAATCCAATCTAATGAGACTGCACAGTGGAGAGAGAAAAAGAGAAAAAGAAGAATGAGGGAGGGGCAGAAGGAGGATAGGGCAGTAGGAAATATTACATCATTCTGTGTATACCTCCTCAGGACCATAGCAACAGTCTAACATGAACGACCTCTGTACCTGCAGTCCAGTGACCAGCTTTTTCCAGCTTGTTAAGACAAAAGTGTCGGACTGCTGGAAAAGGAGAGATTTGTCTGGATTGTCCACATCATCCACAATATGTTTTCATGAACTGTGAATTTTTAGACTTTGGAATTTGCTAAAAGCTACACATAAAGTTTTTTTTTACATTTTTGCATCTGTTTTTTTTATTTGTCTCTTGGAAAGTATTTTGTGCTCAAATGTTTAAAGCGAGTGCACACGTGTGATGTATATTTACATTTCCAAATGGTCTGTGAAACTATAGCAGACATGCATATAGAGCATATGTAAACACTACATAATGTGGAGACGCAGTTTGTCCAACAAAAAAAGGAATATTTTCTGTATTCTACATAGCATTCTTAAAGACAAACATCACTCCACCATGAACTACAATAAAAATAAAAGGTATAAGAACAGAAAAGAAAATGCATTTACGTATATATTCATATATAATAATACATGGATTTTTATGGCATCAAATATCCTTTGAAATACCTGAATTACATTCATTGTTACTCTTTGTAGCATATTCAAGTTTCTCTCCCGAGGTAAAAGCCCAGCTGCAGCGGGTATTACAGGACTGTCAGGTTTCTCCTCGCTTCTTATTTCGCTCTGCGACACTCCCTACTAAAACCCTAAGATTACATACATTCTTTAATTCATATTTCTGAGGTAAAGAAATTCTTCCTGAGCATTTCAAACAAGACTACATACTAAGACAACAAAAGGAGTTAAGTGAAAAAGAAAACAGACACATTGTGGGAGAAGCTGGATGTGCGGGTGGGTTAAGTGTTATTTAAGTGTGATTCTCAGGAAAACTTAATGAGGAATGTGAGATCGAGAGCAAATTACATGGAAGAGTCAACAGCAACGATCTCGAAATAATAACAAGGTAGCTTGTCAGTGAGTTGTGCCATTTTAAGCGTGAGTATAATTGAATTTACGCACATGTAATCTCTACATGTATTTCTGCAACTAAATATCTCAAGTGTAACTGCATGGTTTCACTTGAACAACTGAACTGCTGAATCAATATTTCTCCATAAGTTATCAAGAATGTTAATATACTGTCATTTTGAGGACGAGTCAGTCACAGCAGGAATAATTATATATTTGGTTTGACATGTTTTTGGTCTAAAAGTGGGTTTTGCTCTCGAGCTCTTCATACTGAATGATTACGGACAATCCAATGACTAAATCAATGTTAGGATAACATGGACTGGACTGGCAATAAATACAATCCTGAGAGTTGCAGTCAAAGGGGCTATTCTTCCAAAACCCTGATTATCCATAATCTTGGACCACATCACCGAGCAACAAATTATTGATTTTGTCCTGGACCAAGGCTAATCAGGATCTCACTCTGAGAGAATCTAAATATCTATCTGATTCTCCCGTTTTAATGACCTCAACAATACCTGACTCAGCAAGGCCTATCCATCTTTCTTTTCTTTGGGAAAAATAAAATATTGCGGACATCCATAGCAAAACTAAAACAGTACATCATGGCATGCTTCTGCCAGTAAAACAAGTCTGTCAGCTCTCCTGTATCGTCAACTTCTCTGGCTCTTTTGGCTTCATAATCTGTAATTACAAAACAACAACAAAACATTCCCATGGCTAGTCATGTCAAAGCAAAGAAAGGTTTGTAGTGAAGTCCGAGTGCAAGGACTGACTGCTTTCTCAGTGGCTATACATCTTGCTCCACTCTATACAAGTGTCCAGTTCTTTTGTGGTGGTGTGTGGGCGCACCTTGCAGAAGGCATTCTCAAAGTCTGTGAAGGCTGGGGGTTTGGAGGATGTGGAGAGGCCATGCATGGTTCCAGTGGGGGAGGCTGCTGATGCGAGCGCCTGCTGGCTGAGCTGCAACAGCTCCCACACGGAGAAGCCCTCTGTGCGCTGGAGCACAGCACTCAGCTCCCTCTCACTCAGGCTGCAGCCCTGGGGCAAAACTGCCTGCAGCAGCACCTGTCTGCGCATACCAACGTCAGGCAGGCCAACATGATATCGCTTGGCAAAACTCTGATGAACTGCATCTTGCAGGAGATCTGGCCTGCCAGTGGAACATACAAGAATCACCAGACCTGTGGTCCCCACCTGGGCTTTCTCAAGGGTGGTCAGCAGTGTCTGCCTCAGTCCATCCTCTTCCAAGGCCTCCACCTGACTGAGCAGCACCACTGAGGGCTGCCTTGCTTCTGCTACCTGCAACAGAGACCCCAGAATGTGCTCTGCCTCAGCCTTCCCTTTAGAGGCCAGCATGGCTCCACTTAACCGGTAGAAGGAGGCCCCCAGCTGAGATGCCAAAGAGCGAGTCAGCGTCATCTTACCCCCTCCCCGGGGGCCAAACAGCAGGACGGTTCTTGGTGGCCGCACCACTGGACTGGGCCTTAACACAGGCCACAGCAGGTCCTCCTCCAGAGCAGTCTTGACATGGGTGAGACCAGCCAGCTCG
The DNA here is from genome assembly GCF_019176455.1 of Solea senegalensis. Classification (NCBI taxonomy): domain Eukaryota; kingdom Metazoa; phylum Chordata; class Actinopteri; order Pleuronectiformes; family Soleidae; genus Solea; species Solea senegalensis. The sequence goes on along the minus strand of NC_058031.1, from coordinate 13,159,661 downwards.
CTCCAGCCTAGGGCCGGGCTGCAATCTAATAACTCTCCATTTACAAGGTCCAGCATTCGTGGATCTGGGCTCTTCAAAGTCTCAAGAGATGGACCACATATCGGAGGTCTTTTGTGAGCCTGGGAGCGGTGCTGCTGTTGGGTGAAGCCCTGCTCTGACACACCATTCTCCCCTGTCATACCTGCTGGAGGGCTGTACTCCCCTGCTGCACCATACTGAGGTGACACCAGGGGCTGAGAGGATGGTTTGGTGGGCTTGAATGTTTGAGGGTCTGTGCTACCTGAACTGCTGAAGCCATTTCCCCGACACTCTGTTTTGTCATTTACACTGTAAGGTGAGTTTCCCCCAGTCTTTAAGGGGTCATAGCTGTATTTCCTGTAACGGGAACCGTCACTGCCCTCGTCCTTTTCTACATTCATCTCAAATGCTTTTCTTTTTAATGTCCCCCCTGACTCAGATGTCCCGAGGGTGGTGCTCTGGTAACTATAGCTGCCTCCTACCACTGTGGGCCTTGGGGGTACTGGGGTAGGGGCTGGTAGACCTGAGGTCAGGTAGGTTGCAGAAGGGTGGCTATAGTTGGGGGCAAGGCTGGTCTGGGGTGGGTATGTGCTTGGGGGATAGTTATAGACAGGTGTGGTCGGGCTATAGCTGGGCACCAGGGAGGCAGGGGGAAGTGCTGCACTGGGTTGGGGACAGTAACCTGAGGAAAGATAAGTACCATTGTAGCTGGAGGTGTAATCACTAGAGCCACTGCAGGAGCTGCTGCCACTGTAGCCAGAGTCTGAGAGGTTACTGTTCACTACAGACACACTGCTAACTCCCGGAAGACCTGCAGATGTGGCTACAACCTTGGGACCTGAGAGGCTGTCATGGCCTCCCGGGGGCACAAGGGAATAGGAGGCATCAGTGCTGTGCGTCAGTGGCCAGGGCTCCAGCTCTGTCTTCTGGCCGCTGAGGCCCCCAAAGGCTCCTGGATCCGGGTATGTGCCAACAGAAGGTGGCTTGTCATATGGTGAGTCCAGCACACCAGCGTACTTATCAGCATAGCGCTTCAACAGGTTGGACGCTGTCAAGGCTGAGATGTCATCATTGGCCCATGCGTAGTTATAAGAGCTGCGGCTGCGGCCGGAGTAGAACTCTGCCTTGTGGGCCGGAGAGGAGGTGGTGGAGGAGACGTCCAGGTGTTGCTCAGGCCACTGGCTGAGAGGCTGGGCATGCTCTGGGTTCCAGTGCATCTTTAATAGACCTGACAAAAGAAGCACAGAGAAACCATGTTGTAATTAAACTCTAATTAGGATAACTACGATATACACTTACGTTATCCATATCCAATGTACCATAGAGTGCAATTACATTCCTTAAAAACTGAGAATTGCTAGTCTTTCTGTGTCTCTCATTTTGTTTTGATTTATAAAAGAAATAATGTCAACATATGAACACGTCAACTTACTTTTACACACGTATTGTTGTACACATAATATTTAATTCAAGTACAATGAAAAGTACATTCAAGTATAATCAAAATATTCAGGTTATTAAATGGACCAAGTACAGGACTCTTGACTTTTGATTTTGGTGTAATATAGTGTTTTATTTTTTATACCAAGCCAAACATATGATTTATGATAGGAGAGGGCAAGACAAACATGAAAAAGATGAGAAAGAAAAATCTACACTGCCTTTGCCTAATATACTTTCATGTATCTTAGTTAGTATAGATTAGTCAGTTAGACAATCTTCCATGTTTTTCCTCATACCAACAAGAAATAATCTTTCTTCTGTTTGGAAAAGGCACTTTTTCAGTGTACCATCCTGCTTGGTAGCAGAGAGGGCTCAAATTTCCCAGAGAGGGAGCGGAAGGTAAAGGGGAGGAGGAAGAAGAAAGAAAGCTGTAGAGAGAAAAGGAGTGAAAGCAGATTGGTGGGTTGGATGTGTTGTTTCCCAGCTTATGTTAGAATAGTGATAAGATCCCACTTCTATTCCCTCTACTGCTAGCATCTGCATGTCTCCCAGAGGAGCTATTGTTTTCTCCCAGCGCATGTTGCTCTGAATGCCTGCTTTCTCCGCCCTGCACCCCCATCTACCACCCACCAATCCCCCCACCCACCGTACACCAGAGCTCCAAAGGCCCAGTGGCCGGCTGGACAGAGGGAGGAAGGGTCTGTGTGTGTCAGTGGTGTAGAAAGAGTGAGAGAGTGAGAGAAAGGAAGAAAGAGGAGGGGAGGGGGGTTTGGAGTTGCAGCATAGTGTGCTATTCATCAGCACAGTCTCCCATGGAACATTGGGAAAGTGGAATGTCTGTTCCTCCGGCTGACTTCAGCACAGACCAAGGTCTGATTGATAATGGGTGCTACGTACTGAGAACATCACAGAGAGGACAGCCATAGAGGAAAAAGATGTTTTGTACCAAGTATCCATTTCCTCTCATGAAAACATCCTGTCTTGTTCTACAATAAACAACTGGAAGTTCATTTTAAATGTGTGGAGCAGGTATATACTCATTTGTTTGTGAAATGCCACAAATATACACAGATATTCAATTTAAATCAAGCATTAAGCAAAAATGTGGTTATTTAGTTATCACTGCGGCTCTAAACTACTTTGACTACCGGTACATAGAAAATGCATCTGCTAAATATCTATGCGATTTAACTGTAGTCCATATTGTCACATCTAAAGAGTAGAAGTTTTTATGTGTACTTTAAACAAACATATCATAATATTAGAGTTATAAAATCATCTGTTTCACTGGAGACTTGCACAACCTCATGCAGAGACATTAGCTTGACATTCCACACATAGCTTGGCATTATTGAACTGCTATGATTTACCCCGAGGTGACAACTACTGCAGCTAGAAAAGGTAGGTAAAAAGGAATAAGGCAAAAGCTGTCATTACTGGCCTCGCTGCTTTCCTTTCAGTGGACGCCTGATGATTCATTATTCATGGCCGTCTATGTGTATGGAGCCAGGCTTCTTATTGCCATTTAAATCAAATCTCAATATCCACAGCCTGTGATTCTGCTGCTGTTCCCCTGCTCTCTGGCTCACTCCTAAACTTTGGCCTCTTTCTTTTTCCCAGCTTTCCAAACCTCTGCATGTGTGTTTTCAGATTACGGCTGATATTTATTTAGTCAAATGAGAGCAGCAGACCAGATGGCCATTGGATTATCATGGCCTTCATATTCAAATCCACTGCCTTAAGTTCCCAATGGCCACACCAGTTCAAGTACTTCCCTAAGCTTTAGCCAACCCGCACAGCCACACATCCACAACAAGACACACCAGAACATTCTCACACTCTGTTCACTTGTGTTTTTGTTTTTTTTACAAACATGTTGAAGACATTGGCTTGTCCACACCCAGATGGCCGCATATTTTTGTGGATTGACTTGCAGGTCTTTGTCCAGGCTGCAGAAACCATCCATGTCCTGCAGGCCCTTCCCATCTGCAGCCCAACCAGTTTGTGAGCAGCCCAATAATGGGGCCTGTGTGTGACAGAGATGGATGGGAGCCCAGGGGAGCTCATAAAACCTGCAGCAGGGAGGGAGGGATGGAGAGAGTGGAGTGAGCGGACAGCAGGCGCTTCGTCCCCTCTAAGTGGACTGGAGCAGGCATTAGAGGACTCAGTGAGGCGGGCTAACTGCTGTCCACTCCATCATCACAGTAGCACCAACACAGAACTGACTTCTCTTGCACTACCCCCCAGGCCAAATTTAATGACCAGCTGCCTATACCTAAGAAACCAATTCACAATTAAATCTGAGTCTTTTCAGAAAGTGATCATACTCTATACTATAATTGTTCCTGTATGGACACAGAGTTACGTCAGTGATGGGCTGCCACTCACCACTGATGAGCACAGCAGGGTTCCAGTGCAGTTGAGCCCTTTCCATGTAATTAGATCTCTCCCTCTGCTGGACTGTGGTTTTTAGAGCAGTATGTTTCAATAAACTGCGCAGGCTGTAATCTACACTTCTGTTTAAATCTGAGCCATCATGCAGATTAATTCACAGGAGGGATGGGAAGAAAGCTAAGATTAGGAGTTGGAAATAAGGACAATGTGGGCACAGTACTGATGTTGTTATCATGAGAATAACTTCAGTATACTCTATTACTTCAGTGTGAGGCTGGATTGTAAATAAAACCTTTTTTTATTATACATTTTATCACCAGGCTCTAAGACTTTCCATTTTAAAACTATGACATCATCAACTTTGTCTCGATTATTATATATATATATATAAAAAAGAGCATATGCCAGGATGTCAGCATGTTCCAAATGGAGATCTGGTCCTCATTCATTTGCTTTTGAAGCTTTTTGTAGCGGTTGTTGGTAAACCTAAAGCTGTCACTATATAACCATATACATATAATCATTTACCAGAAGCATTGTTAAACCTATATCAAAAAACATTAAAGAGATTAGTTGCAGTGACCAAGTTAAGTAAACATTATTATGCAACATGGCTGCTTCTTTATCGACCGATGGTCCCACTGGGCTGCAACAAGGTTGATAAGAACCTTGTGTTATGCACATGGAACTTCCCACTGTTTGTGTGTGTGTGTGTGTTCTCGGCCCCAGGAGAGACAGATGTTCTTCTTCTGACCGCCTTACTGTCTGTGCGGCCATTGTGGTGGATGCCCGTCCAGCAGACGTGCGCGGCTTGGACAATCCAGTTGGTCCTGAGACAAAGCCTGAAGGATCCTATTGTCAGGGGCCTGTCTAATTATGGAAATCTTATTAATCTATTCAGCAGCAGTCCACTGACAGCTTTTGTGTTAGCCTGGGATTTATTGAGGGACCTGTGTGAGCCACATCCTATTGTAGGAGTGCGTGATAAAGACACTGGAATGGCTCTCTTCAACAGAAACCTGCGTTTCTTTGAGGACCCAAAATTAAAATTAGAGCACTTATGGCACAAGGTGAGAGTTTCATATGTGCACATTTAGTATCTACACAGTCACTGCAAATAAAGCTGACTGAGGAAAACTGAAATAGCCTTTGGCCCATGAAGACTGGAATACTAAAGACTGTGTTGTGGTTTCCTATAAAAGAAGTATCAGTGGGTAAGGTGAAACGCTATCGTGGCAGGAAGCCTAGAGACGGAGGGCTCCAGCCGTTTCACAATTCCCCTGAGGTTGCTTTCCCCTTCTCCCTTCCCGGCACTTTTGTTTTCTCTGCCCTTAGGAACAAAACGGACATGGATGCAACAAGCCTTCTGGGACAGTGTGCTATTAAACTGTGCCAATTGTGAAGAGGCCGCTTGTAAACAAGGACCCTGCAGATCAATCCAATCAGGGCTTTATTCGGGGTTGAGCACTACCCCCAACCAGTGAGCAGAGAAAACACATGCACTCGATCATACACCTCCACACAGATTATGTAGGAAAAACGTGCTTCTAAAATCTGCATCACACTTATCAGTTATCATGATCCAGTCTGCAGATAGTTGCTTAGCTGGTCAACTTCACACTGACAGGTTACTGTATACTACAACATAAAAAAACAAGTGCTTCTTGATTTAAAAGCAGCTCTGGAAATCATGAAATACAAACATTCTGTGGAGAAATGGAGCTGCATAATAACAAGCCAAAGGACGACTATTAGTATTATGCTAATTTCTCTATATATTTATTCTGGGACTGAAATCCCTATTTACAATGAACTGCCCGTCAGTTGAGCATCTGACTGAATGACCTAACGTTAGAGAACCTGGAGAGGAGCAGCACACACAGCAATTGTGAGCGCATCTCTTACTGGTGTAGAGGGTTTTTCTAATCTAATTGGACAGCATCAGGATATTAAACCAGATTATTCTGTACATGGAATTGTTCGATAAATTGCTCCTGATAATAGTTTTAAGGCAATGTGCTAAAAAGCAGACTCAAGTGGAAAACATCTGCCATCAAGACAGACAAAGGCTGACCTGCCTTCAAAAATATTGTTGCCAAACACCTGCACAGTGAACCGGAACAGTTATTTGTTTGCTGAAGTACTTTAAATTATTACTATTCTACTATTCAAGTAGACCACTGACTTTGGATTGGGTGACTGAATGAAGAAAACATTGCAAACTGTTAATCCGCTTTTTCCTGTAGGCATTACTTTAATCTTCGTCCATGTTAAACATGAACATCTGACAACATTACATATAAACCAACAATATCAAATGAAAAAAGTTAATACATGTTATTTATGTTATTTACAAAAGTTAAATCTATAATTGTTGACCGCAGTGGCTATAACAATAAATACATTCTCAAAAACTTATTTAGACATAGTCTAAGAAACAGACACTTGCGACAAATAAATGCACTTACAAAACCAAGCAAGTAGCCATAGCAAAGAGGGATGACAAGCAGAAAATGTAGAGAAGGGCAGAGTGCGACAGACACTATATTTGTGCTGATAAATCACAATCTTGTTCTGAAGATTGCATCAGTTGTTATGTATTCAGCAGGCGCAAGCTGATCAATGAGTTACTGGATGAAAGTTGTGTTCGGTGGACATAAATATGTAAAGAATCTTTAAACACTACTGTTTATTTTAGACAAACTCATCCAATTACCTACTTCAAATAAGACCTGTCACAAGTAATCATGACTTGGGTTTGCCGTGCCAAGCAAGAAGCACCTGAGAATCTGTTATTTATCAGAGTTTGTTATCTTGATTTGTTGTTCACTCTTGAAGGCCGTTAAGTCCTCTGTTCTCAAGTTCACTATGATTTATAGCACTAATATCAAGCAGGACATTCTCACTAGGCTGCGGCCATCCTACCCCAGCTTACTACCTGGCCTGTCATAAAACCACCAATCTCAGAGGCCGGCTGCATTTTACAGCCTGGCAAGTGGAGACGGTGGAAAATTGTCTCTGGACACTCTCTCATTTTGATATGAAATATACATTTTATCAGCTCTTGCTCAGTTTGCTCTAACATGCTGAAAAACAATAAACCCCTCACATATATTGTGGATTATGTTTGTTATACTAAAAATCTGCTACAAAAGTCAAGTTAACTCAAATAAATTAAATCAGAAATAAGCCACAGTCACTGAATAGCCTCTGTTATTGTGTTGGATACTGCCAAGAAGCTGTTTAAGGAAGAGCCAGGTCAGTCCATGAAACCCTTCCCAAACCTCCTAAAGACAGGGATAATGCACACACCAGACAACAGGCATCATAATTTATCAGCCATGCATAATTGGGCATTGCTAGGGAAAATTATTATAAATCTATGTGTTAGTCACAGGACTGCTATCAATCAAAAGAAACACAATCCCACACTCCCATTCTGCCTCTTGCACCCTCTGGCTCATCTGCTCCCTCTTTCATGGCCCTAAAAAGATGTAATAACAGAAGAGTGTGGGAGCTCCAGTGGGGAGTTTTCACACCTGCTGCCCAGTGCACACGCAGACGCAGCTCTTTTCAAACTGCTTCACCAGTTCAATCCCACGAGGAACAAGCCCATCTCCTGCAGTGGCATTGAGAGATGTCCTCTATGTGTGTGTGTGTTCCTCTCTCTCCCTTTCACTGTCTCTGTATTTTCCTCTTTCTGAGGAAAGAGCTATCTGTACTCCATGTATGAGAGTGACAGTTTGGCTTACTTCATTTTTTGTTTCATTCCCCTTTGGGAATGTTTCAGGCCAGCTGTCAGAATAGCTTTTGTCAGCTTGTACAACTAATACGGTTTTAGAAGAAGAGAAGGGCAAAATGACAGCACTGCACTGCACTGTGTATTTTGAAGAACAATGGAAACATACTGCCTTTGTTTGTGATAAAATATAGTTTGAATAAATTGCCTTTATTGCTCAGAACCAATCAATTAACAGGATGAAACGAGGCTGTATATGTGGCACATCTTCGGCTCATTAGCACGGGGCAAATATTCACATTGTCATTAAAATTTGCTCTTCTGCAGAGTGGGTGGAGAGAAGCCACAGCCAAACTCCTTGATGGCGTTTTTCAACACTGATTAATTGACTAACGTGTTTAGAATTGCTAATGACAGCACAGCAAAAAGAAAGTTCCCATCTAAGTGCGTGCTCATTTTACAACTCTTTTCTCAGCAGTCTCCAAAACCAGAAAGCCTCCGGAATAATTGCTGGATGCGTCACTTCATGCTCGTAATTTTAGAAACAACTCCCCCCTCCCCCGAGCCTGCTAACGCACGTCCACAAATGGCGAACACCCCACCCCCCACCCCTTCAAGAAAAACAGGGTTCCTATTTTCTGTGACTGCAGGCTGGCTTTGTGTCCACTAATATATCAAAGAACAGCTGTCCTAAGGCTCTGTGATGACCAATCACCTCTTCCATCTGTCTCACTAGTCCAATCTCCACTCTATCTCACCATTTTCAGCTCTGTCTTTTTCTTGCAATCTCCTTCTTTCCCTATTTCTCTGCTTCTGCTCCTCCCTTATTCCCCCGTTTCCAGTAAGCATGTTGCATTCTCTTCTTTGAGAATGCCCAACTCCCCCGGCCCCTCCGCGCTCCAAGCGTATACTCTTGGCACATGGACAGCTCTGGGATTTGTTGTTTTCTGTTAGTGCGCACACAAATGAGATAAAGCTCAGTATATAAAACACCCGCAGTCCCTGCTATGGCAGCGCATTTTATGATCACTGCACTACAAACACTTTATGGCACAACAATTTAAGTATGTCATTTCTCAAGTGCAGTCATTTACTAATTAGCTGCGCTGGTCTGAAAAACATTGTGTCTCATTGTCGAGCTGTGAATTCTGCTGCCTCAGGAATTCAGTGAAGTGTTGCCATCCAAATGAGCTTCACCGCCCTGCTTCTTAATTTGGCCCTTAATGGGAGCAGAGGTCTCCTTAATGAGCCGATGAACCCTCAGAGAGACAGAGCAGAGGGCCAGCGGACTCATGGGGCTCTGGGTCCCTAACCTTCTTTTCTTGTGGCAACAGAGGCACACAAATATACACACAACCACACACATACTAGGGGCTAATTAGAGCCCATTCACACCCCGCACTAACGATCCTGGCTCTTCTTCACACACGCTTTAGCAGGCTGTGTGTTTACACAAGGGCCTCAGGCCCCCTCCGCTGCACCACTCATACCTCTCTGCCGACAAAGATGCTGGCATGGCCCTCCAACTAGCTCCTTCAGGGGCCCAGGATGAGATGCTCTCCTCCTTTTTTCTATACAAACTACTCCATGACTTGGCTGAGTCATTCACAAAGACACTTGTACAAAACATAAAAACAGAGCCAGGGAGGGAGAGGGGTCAGTCAGAGGAGAGCTATAAAAACTGCCAGATCTGGACTGTGTGCGGTTTCCCTGAGTGTGTGTGTGTGTGTGTGTACTGTTTTAAAAGAAAAGGTATCACAAGACCAGCAGCCCCCCCCCTCCAGCAACAAGAGTTAGGGCACTCCTGGGTTGGCGGCCTGGGACTGATTTAAGAGTGTGTTTGAAGTGCAGATTACAGATTCTTTGCACCAAATCCCTCCAGGAGTATCTATGGCCCCTGGAATCTCTCTCAGGTTTCTCCTCAGGTCCAGCCATGGCTACTTGCCCCAGCTTGAAGTCCTCTGCACTGGCTGGAGGACCAAGGCCGGAAGAGAGAAGCACACAGAGACTGGCTGAATGTGATATCTGAGTCACTGAGACTGGACATGTTTTAGCAGACCCCATAACAAAGAGTGAAGTGTGTCAATGGGCGTATACCTGTCCTAACAGTGTGTCACCTTTCATACACAGGTTCGATGTGCCGGGGCAGAAATGCCAACAGCAGGAGTCAGAAATCAGGCTTGGATGTTGGAATGCTCGTTATTCCCACAAAGGGAATTTCAACATGGATGTGAGAGTCTTCACATGTCCTGCACAAATGCAAAGTGCCTCACAGTCCGTTTTTGTTCTGTAGAATCATGACTACACTCTTTAACTAAAAGACATTGAACGGCAGTGTCACCAGCAAGCACAGGGTTGTGTTTGTGTGTCACTGCTCTGAGAGTAAAGAGCGTTGCATACGATCCCTCTGTCTACACGCAAACACACTGGCAGACTGTCTTGAAGCAATCTCAAAACAGGGCTGCTATGTACATGAAAAAAACCATCAAGCTGCCAAACAGAGCAGATGAAAACTAGCTTTGTGTGTCCTGATCATAAAAGCTATTCACACACAAAGGCCGGAACGTAATGTTCTGGAGGACTGCCTGTGAAGGACCAGCAGTGTGCCGGCTCTGAAGGCATGCTAACTATTCCACCAGCAGTTTGTGAGATTCTTGGACGCTCTGTCCACTGGCTGCTGCAGCATGGAGTGCATTGAGGCGCCATGGACTAGTAGGGTGCAGGGAGCTGATGGAATGACTAGTAAAACAAGTGTTGGTAAAAGGCATTGCAAGCATGCAGATGAAAAGACAGTGTTATTTGATTAAGTAACTCTTATTGGATTTGCAGTTTTAAACATAATTTAATGGGAAAACTTAAAATGTTCTGGGAGAACTGACAATAAATCAACCACGAGCCACTTGTGAGAGGACGTGTTCCATAACAACACAAGGTCAAATACTTTTTTCGGCTGGTAGCGATGCTAAATTCCACTCATCTGATGAGATAAAGATATTCACAAACAGCACAAAAAAAGTGTCAAACCTCCACTCATGTTGTTTTGGTCACACTGTTTTATCTGGTTTTAATTCACACACCCACACACTTGCTTTACGCTGCCACTACATCGCATTTTTTTTGCAAATTTAAACTTTTACCATCAATTATCAAGTAATAGGTTTTACATTATCCTTTCTATGTGATTTCCCCCTTTTCTTGTAACTGTCAATCCAATAATGCTCTTTTGAGGCAAGTTAAAGAGCTGATAAAAAGGGGCTGCTGAAGTCGAGGCCATGGAGGCAGCCCCATGCTGACCAGCAAACAATGCTGTTTTGGAGAGTCAGTGCACAGGACTCAAATGAAAGCTGGTGGGTGGGTGAGAAAGGAGGAGGCCAAAATTGGACACAACAGTTATTAGGTCAGCATTTCAGGAAGAAAAGACAGAGGAGGGCAGAAGGGAGCGGTGGTGGGTCTTGAGCTGCATTGGTAAAATTACAGTGGAAGAACTGAGGGGTTTCTGCTGATTTAACCATTAGCTCTCCAGTCTCCCTCAGTCCCCCTTTCTCCCTGAAATTGGTGTCTTCTGCCTGATGATGAAATATTCAGTTGGGACCAGTGCCCACATGTTGTTGTTACATTTCCCTTAGGAATGTAACAGCAACGGCAGGTTAATCTCATTTTCCCACCTTTACCTGTGCATTTTTACTTCTGTAAGTTGCAAAAAATGCTATTCATTGCTGATTACTTTCCAAGTAGGGAGACCATTGATTCAGGCAAAGTCCAACTAAGTCAAATAGGGCTGTGTGGTGTGACATGCAGCGGGGTACATAGACAGAAGGGTGCAGTGTACTCACGATAGGGGACAATGGGACTCAGCATTCTGTGGAGCTGGTCTCAGTTAGGAGGAATGCTGTTTTGTGAATACCAGCTGAGGTTAGTATCCACCCGGCTGCAGTCCATCACTGGCATGAGCTCGCACTGACAACAGAACAACCCTGAGAGAGAGAGAGAGAGAGAGGTGAAGCAGTTACAGGCTGCTGCACAATGTCTGGACAAACACTCACACGTCAACTGACCATTCACGCAGCAAACCTAAACATACTCACACACGCACACACCACAATTCAGTCTATGTTAGAAAATTACAGACCAACCTGAGAACACTATCAACATAACAAAAGCAAGAGTTCACACACACGCACACACACCCATACACTCTGCCAAATTGACACACACAAGAGTACTCATTATAAGGCAGGCATTAAGCTGATTGTGAAGCTGCAGCCTCCAGCCTCTAAAGAGGGCTTTCTAAATCTGCCTCACAAAAAGACTCATGCATACCATTGCTCTGTGCACTGGGCAATAAAGTCTGCATTCTTAGGAGACCAAATAGTTCTGGAACTACATGCGAAACATTGGAAAAATGTTTCCTGCATTGACACATGTCATTTTATGCATGCACAGATTACAGGCATTTTATTCCAAAATATCTATGGTTTTATTAATTTTTTATCCATAATATTAAAACAACCGTCTGAACATTGTTTTTTTTATTGTTTTTTCTGAATTATGTGCACACCAAAGAACAATATTTATCCTCACTATTTTTAATAGTAAGTCTATAGTATAGACAAAGAAATTCCAGTGTTTAAATAAAGTGAAAATATCTCTTCCTCAAATAGACATGTTTTATTATTCATTTATTGTTGTGTTATGTTTTAGTAATGGCCATACATTAGCCATTTAAAAACAAACAAAACATTAAAAACCTCCTAAACTCTCAAATATATCAACCAACTTTTAGACACCACTGTTTTATCTCATGCAACACAATGAGATCTAGTGCTTTAACACATTTAAGTAACAGAGGGTCAGCATGTGCAAATATAACAGCAGGGAAGTTACCAATATACATTCACTCATGGACAAGAAATTACGCAACGACCACACGGCTGACCCTGAACACCAACAGGCTTCAGATTCAACACCGCCTTCGACTATGACCCCCTCCACTCTAACTGACAGTCAACTTTTAACACACAGCACAGAATTACTAACTCCACTGCTGCAGCAAACCAACACTTCTGTCCATGCACAGTTCAGAGAGAGGCTGAAGGGAGAAAGCCTCTTCACCACGCTCAACTCCGAATCCTCTTCCAACTTCAGAGGAGGCAAGTCAAACAGCGGGAAGAACAGTGGGCTATGACAGCAGATCAAGACAGAGATGCAGAAAAAGCAGTCAGCCTTACCTATTCATGCCTGCATGTCCTCCATCAGATCTGAAAGCACTAAGATAATCCCTGGAGTAGAACACAGACCCCTGTGTGTGCACGGCTATGCTTTTTCCACAGATATGGAACACAACTGCACAACTCCTCTCTCTCTTTCTCTCTCTCTCTCTCTCTCTCCCCCTCCCTCCCTCTCTCTCTCTCTCTCTGGTCAGTGACAACAGTATGAGCACTCAGCTACCCTCCCATGGATCTCTCCTCCCTCTCCTCTCCCTTTTTATGCTAAAAGTATTTAACTGGGGAGAGCGAGAGAGAGAGAGAGAGAGAGAGAGAGAGAGAAAGAGAGAGAGAGAGAATGAGGGGAGGGCAACACAAGGGTGGAGGACTGACCAATTCTGATCTGGAAGAGAAAAGGGCTTCACACTGAAGATGACAGGAGAGAAAGAGACTTTTGGACGGAGGGAAAACACCAGTTAAGTATGGGTTTGCTCCCAGAAGATTAAGAGCTAAAGGAACAGTGGTCAGATTGTTTCTCTGTGATTTAAAAAAAAACAACAAAAACACAATCTTTTAATTCTCATCTGTCCAGCTGAAGTTGCATTAAAAAGTGAACCATTTACTTATCACTCATTAAAAGTATAACTTAAGTATAAGTATAACAAATTGCTCAAATGCACAAAAGATATCACTTATACCCCAAAAAAATGGAATTTCATCAGTGGAATGTGTTAAATTGGCATTTACTCGCAGGTTAAATGACTGTGCAATGCACGCAGGTTTTTATTGGCTGCGGCTCCGATCGGCATCGATGATGTAAGACCCCGGTGAACACACTAATTTCTTCTTCGACAGCAGTATTTTTGCCAGAGATGTGTTATTTCTCGTGCAGCGTTGAGACACACATTCATCCTTTGGACATTAGCATAAATGATCATTAATGGTCCTTATTCTTAACATTGGACTGCGCAAAATATAATTTATTACATCAATTGAATCATCTAAATAGTTGATTTTTAAGTAAGAACAGCATAATAGTGACCACTTCAACATTATCACTGAGGGCTATGGTGTGATTTTCTCTTCTCGCCTTGTCACAATTTACACACAATAGATTCAGGAGAACACTGGTTATTGGAATGTTGGTAGCAGTTTCACCCAGGCTCAAAAATACCAATAACTGCATACCCATGTTTTATTTTGAAAGAGTTTTTTTTTTTTTACTCAGCTCAGCTCTGTCAAAAGTGTCGCCACACCCACCTGTCACATCTTCTGTACCAACCACATTTTAAAAGCTGAAAAAGACAGTGTGCTTAGAGTATTTACTGATTAACAGCGAGCTCCGTCCCTGATGAAAGAGCACTATAAACCTCCTATCCTCAAACAGCCCTGATCAAAAACTGTCATACTATATGATTGATATGGAATCCAGACCTTGTGTCCCCAATGTGTCCTGAATGCATCTTCAGATATGATCACAAAAACAACATTGGAGGTTGTTTTGGGGACACATGTGAGCACATTCTCGAGTATGCATGAATGCAATCTGTCCTCAGGTTGGATGTAGAGACCGCCTCCTCTGCTGACATCCTGCTGCAGTTTTTTTCCACAGTATTTGTACACTTCTTATTGCCAAAACCTCCACATTATTAACACAAATCAACTCACAATTTCTTTTTTTCCAACGATTACAAGCTTATTTCATGTCACAACAGGGTGAGTAGAGCTCCTGAGTCTTTTCTTTCTTTCTCTACTGGTCACTTGCACGGATACAAAGACATCCTTTTGTATTTGCATACAGCCTGTGGATATGAGATCCTATCACATGTGGTCACAGGAGACAAATCTAAGAGGCTCCCTTTACACCTGGCATTAGAATGCGTTTTCTGTGATCAGATAGCGATTGGGTAGCAGTTCACCACATGCCTTTACACGTGGTATTAACATGTGCCTCCGGTGTCCACATCGAGATCCAATTGCTATCTGATCACGGTCACCTCCCCCTCTGTGTCATATCAACAACCTTAGCCGCACGTGAAGTTGCGCTATTGTTTGGAGTCCTCTTAGCTTTTCAAAGCAGGTGAAGAAGTTGTCTATGACGAGCAGAAAATTGACAAAAGCAGAGGAGACTGTGCAGTCCTGTTGTCACTTTAGCTGTGCTCGGAGCCACCAACCTATTTCCGCTCACGTAGTTGTTGTGGGTGGAGTGGAGACGCATCAGAGACTTAGTACAGTTACACTTCAGTTCAATATGGCCACAATGCGTCTCTGACTACCTCCCAAAGTGGTTTGGCAGATCGGATAACAATCCATCCTCGGTTGTATTTACACCTGTACTTACAAGTGGGCAGGCAGAATGCGACAGCAATCTGATCACAGAAAAGCAATTTAGGTTAATGATAAAAAAGTGTAACCACAATGATACTGTCAGTGCTCTCATTGGTGCCTTCCTCTAATGTGTGATGTACACTGTTTGTGACACTGAACACAACTCACTGGAGGGGAGTACTGACACCAAACAATCAAAACGGTCACACAAGTAAGAATGGACATATTGTTTTCTCCACCAAGATCTTTTCTGCCATGAAATTTGTCAAAGTCATCAATGTCCAAAAATTGCAATAGCTCAATAGTTCTAGTAAATATTACAATAAATAGTATAACATATAAAGTATGTATCCAATGTGCTAATGATCCAATACTTACGTCACAAATGTTTCAAAAAATATTTCTGGGCTCCATTTATCTCCCGGTCAGGTGCTCTACCAGTTCAATTTACTTGCTCTTCACACACAGTTGTCAGGCTATTTTTATCACCACATTGAGGGCCACATGCTCCAGTCATCTCCTCCTGTTACATGGAGCCAGTGTTCCAGTCGAGTTTCCCTGCCACACTCCCACACTAGTTCTACGGGATGCCACCCACACTCACACCTCTCCACCACAAGTGAGCATACAGCGTGAGTGGGCCGTGTGAAAATGGATCGGGACATTGTGGTCATATGTTTTATGTCCAGAGCATTACAAGCATGTGAACATTTGACAGTACTATGGAAGGTATTTGCTGTATGACAAGCCCAAAGATATTATATATAGTGATACAATGTTCTGACATTTTGCTAAGAGCTTGTAATACAGTGATGTCACTCAGTTAAAGGGCAAAGTGTCTTATTATTTGCATCCATCTACCGCTTCCTTGGTTCAACATTGAGCTGAATGTCAGGTCACAGTTTGATGTTGCCTCACTCTCAGTCTAATCATATGACTTGTACATGTTTCTCAAACGATCTGACTTTCTTGTATCATGGCTGGTGTCGTTGTTAGTTTTACTTACTTAAGTGAACACAATTCTCGACATAAATAATGACCCAAAGTACAAAAACAAGAGCCAAGTTGAAATAGACTGTAATTACCCTTTAAACACATGGCCTCTGAGAATACTCTTTTGTAAGACATGTGGGTTGAGCTATTTCAGGTGATGCCCCAGTGGTCAGTGACATGACTTGAATTGGAATGTAGGGCAATAAACCCATTGGAGGAAACACTGCAACTCATTAAGGAATGGTAACAAAACTTAACACACTCAATGAGTCCCAGTTCAGAACCACAATTAGAGTCCTTAATGTTTTCCTTAATATGGGCTCCTCAATGATTTGCTAATGGTGTCTCTGTGGGGGGTTAGGCGAGGGTACGGTTGAGTAGGGATGTTGAAAGCCTGCAACTCTGCCACTCTCTATCACTCTATTGCCTTATTAGTGCTGAGGCTGCAGAGTGTGGACACAGGCTGCATGCTGAGCCCAGCACTACTGAAGCACAAAAGACTTCACGGCCCCAGGACAAGAGACAACCTGAGAGAAAAAATAAGACTGAAAGAGAGTTTAAAGGAAAAACTGAGCGAGTAGGATTGCACAGACTAGTTCCTGTCCAACATGAGCGAGTTTGACAGGTGTCCGTCTCAGAGATCCCGCCCCCTTCCTGTATTAAGATATTTCTGCACACTTGTGACATCCCAGGCTCCCCAAACACTCAGTACATTCAGGGCAGCAGACCCTGGGGTACATGGTTTCTGTCAGAAATGGGAGGTTGTGAAGGTGCCTTGATGATTGGAGGTTAATGGAGAGATATGAGAGGCAGGAAAAAGAGCCATGACTGGCTGAAAATGACTCCTGAATGGACAGAGGCTACAGGTCAACACGCTAGTGTTTGACCTCATACTCCGGGCCATGTCAGTTCAACACCTCCATTCAGCAGGTTGTTCGCCCAGAGAAGAACTGTTAAGTGTGTCAGCTGATTCCGTCACGGCAAATTGATGAATCAGGCTTAAATCCAATTTGATTAAATGAAAATCTGCATGCAACACAGTCCCACAGAGTGATTAGCTAAGCAAGATATGCTGAGCAGCTTCACAGAGTCAAAGGTGCAGTTCTATGATGAAAGTACAGTAGAATAATCTCAGTCTGGGGTCATCCATCATCAGAAAAATGTCATGGAGTAAGCCTAGCCAAGCTTTAAGCAAGGCTTAAACAAAACAAAACAATGTTTTGACTATTTTCATAATCAAATAATCAGTTTTTTAACAAGTTTTCTGAATTCAGCTTCTTAAATGTGAATATGTTCTGATTTGGTCTTTGCTCCATATAACAAATAAAACATTAAGGCAAAACAAGGCATTTGAGAACATCATCATTGAGAACATTTTTTCTTATTTTCTGACGGTTTATGGACCAAACAATTACTCAATGAATCGAGAAAATATTAATCAATTATGAAAATAATGGTTAGTTGCAGCCCTTAACACAAGCGCTAGATGATACACCTATGAGCCAAAACAGTGATGCAATGATGACCAACATATAGTACATACTTTAACATGTTCAAGAGCAGCTGCTGTGAGGACTTTCAGTGGATTTTATTTGAAACATTATATTAGAAATAATTTTAAAACATGGCAATTGTTTTTCAAAAAGACGTGCATAAAATTACAAAACTGCAGACTATGGATCTGACAATGAAGATCACAACTGTGAAGAATCTGGACGATCTAAGCAAACAAAGACATGAGACTGAGATCTGACCTCAGGAGACTAATTGTTTCCAGAACTGTGCAAACGCCCCTTCACCAAAGCAATACGTAAAGGCAACTAATCATCCAAATTCTTACATGCAGGTCTGCAAATAAAAAAATGTAAAACAAATTTTGCACTTTGTGTTTGAAAACACATTATATGTCAATTGTTTTCTGTTCGCCCCCTGTGACGGCATCTAAAGCCCAATGTTGCATGAGTTGGTGTTTGAATTAGACTTGTAGAAAAGCTGGGAATTCACACTTTGCCTATGAGGCCAACAAATAAATTACAAATTACAAATTACAAATGTACACGTGTGTGTGTGTGTGTGTGTGTGTGTGTGTGTGTGTGTGCGTTTTTCACGTGATAATCAGCTCCAGGCTCTTAGAATTGACCGATATCATTTCATTAGAGTAGGGGGCGAATGCTTGGGCTTTTGCTGAGATTAGGTCAGAGAGAGAAACTCTACCCAAGACAAGCAGTGGAGGAAGGGACAGATTGTGTGTGTGTGTGTGTGTGTGTGTTGGGGGGTTAAGAAGGGGGTGTTCAGCTGTTTATTATTCGAATTCTATCTCTAACAGCTGAAAATTGGAGAATTAGGCAGCAGCCCCAGGCAGCCTGGGGATCAATGTGGAGGGGTTAAACCCTGTGGCATGGCTCCACACACTGACAGCACTCACAGATACTGACGCAGCACATACACACACACACACACACACAAACAGTGGACGTCATTCACAAAAAGTAACAGACACATTAGATTTAGTGCTCTGAAGTGACAAGTCGTGACAGCACGTGAAAACCCTAAGACTAAAATACTTAGCTGATAATGTTTTGATGTTTATTTAAAGGTATACTGTTTCCTCCATCAAGAGAGAAATGTATCTAGTATTTGTAATATTTACAGAAAAATGCTTCGTCACTTTGCCTTTTGCGCCGCTGATCGTGACGTATGGCCATAAAAGAGCAACAGAGAAAGCCAGCCAATCACTGAACGCATCCTGCACACACATGGACTCTCTCTGTTACATACACTGTTGGCATGAGCCTGTGGTGTCAGAGGGTCTCTAGTCACGTCCATGCATGTTGTTAATCTGCAAAGGGACCTGTGACCCTGGAAACTGAGAAACCTGAACTTGCAGTGTAACGCAGGCATGCCGTCTGGGGCATGGAAACAGGTCTTTGCACATACAGTGGTCACACAATTGAATTTAAATTGCAAATTACGTTAAGGTATACAGTCATATTGGCTGTCAGTTAAATCTGTTGAACATGTGAATCCTTAACATTAACACTGATTTAATTTATCTGTGTGTGTTTCCATTTAGAGTGATAGCATTAAGCTGTAATTAAAGACACCGAGCCAATCCAGTAGTTACAGCCTAACAGCAGTTTCTGTCAGTGAGACAATAAACAAAATTTAACCTCCGAGTTCCTCGAGTCCAACTCTAACCACAGAACTGAGGGCACATTGTTCATGTATGCACACATTGACCTACAGTCTTGCTTTCAATCGAATAATGAATATATGATACACCTGATCAAATATATGGACACACTCCTGTCCAACAAATGAGGAAAAAAAGATAGCTGATGCAAACATATTGGGACAAGACATAAATTGATGCTATAAGTCACTGTCACTAATTTGCAAAAACGCTTACATAATGAAGATCATTTCCTTAAATAATGTCAAGCACTCGTTCACCATGAATAGGTCAGCAGCATGATTACATGAATGTATTCATTATTTCAAATATCATCCAATAGATTCCATCGTTTGGCATAAGGCAGTACAACGACTGTCGGTCCACTCTGCTGCTTGAAAGAAACATTATCCTTGGGCTCTGTTTGTGTTGCAAAGCAGACATAGAGCGACAAGCGCATACTGAAAACCCACCCAGCAGCAACAACTGCCCACTCTGTCAACTCACTTTTACCACGGTTTGGGGCAGTTCTGTGTCAGTTATCACAGTTAGTTGAGATTACCTGTAACTTGTTTATTACAAAATGAATAATAGGGTCACCTGTCACTGTCCTGCTCCATTGACAGACTGAGGAGATTGTTCCTCCCCCACACCATGCGGCTCTTTTACTCCACTCACACCATTCACCTTAAACTATACACTTAGTTTTTTTACTGTTTTTATTAGTACCTACGTACCTACCTGTGTGAAAACAGTCTCACTTATGACAAGCTTTAGACAGATAAAGTATGTGTGTGGCAGAAAAAACCTGAGACGGAATATTTTACTAATTGAAAATGAAAATTCATTGTCTACCACATCATCCTCCACATGAGGGTTGCAGGGGGTGCCGGAGCCAATCCCAGCTGACATAGGGCGAAAGGTGGGGTACAATCTGGACAGGTCACCAGTCAGTCACCTCAGGGAGAGTGAGAGTGTCCAACTCCACACAGAAAGGACCGGGACGTGAACCAGCAATCTTCTTGCTGCTTAACTTACTCCTATCACACAATTGTTGATCACACAACTGTTGATCTTGACTCTGGAACTGGATTGGGGCTGCAACTAACAATTGTTTTCATAATCAATTAATCTGCCAATTATATTATTCAATTGATCAATTAGTTGTATGTTTAACAAAGTTCAACAAAATGTTCGAAAACACTGAAAAATGTTGTTTGTTTCCCAAAATGCAAATATAGGATAACATGTTGTCTACAAAGCAAACATTATTCCGTTAATTTCTTTGTTATATGGGTAAATTCACATTTAAGAAGCTGAAAATTAATTACAAAAACTAAAACATTCAGACCAATTAATTGACAACCAAAATAGTTGGTGATTAATAGAGTAATCAATTGCAGCCCTAATCTGCAATGATCCAGAAATTGCAGCCTATTGCAGCCCTAATCTGGATCACCAAAATGATATCTTCCTTGGGCCATGATCTGCATCCCCAGTAATTTTATCCGTATCGATCCTTTACTTTTAACCAAAAAAAAACAACATTATTCTATCTCAAGCTTGTCACTTCATTCAAACTGCAAATCATTTTTCACCAGCTTGGACACCAAATGTACAAGATTGTTCAACTTTTATGTAAAGATATGATTTTTTTTTTTTACATATTTAACTTAACACTAGACTTTTATTCTTTATTATATTATGTTTGCACTATGGAGAAAAATAATCTCCCTCATTTCACTGCATGTTTTACTCTGTATCTCTATGCAGGTGACAAATAAAAATACCCACACTAACTTAACTCCATGTTGAGTTAGATTAGATAACACAGATAAAGGATAGACAGTTTGATTCTGTAACGACTGTGGCTGTGTTTAAGTTAGAATTGTGAATCAGTCAGGTTTATACACAGGTTTGTGTTGGTCTATTGGTCCCTCCATTTTCTCCTTCATTAGATAGTAGGGAGCTAATGGCTATTCTCCACTCTTTATTAACCCTTTTCTCCTGGATCTAACTTGTGCCCAGTGTTCAGGGAGACAGGGGCAACAGAGCGGGGCACAGCTCACCAGGGTGTCTTTTCTAAAGGGTCCATCCTGTTGGAGAAGACCTGGACAAAGCAGGAGCCTGGTGAAAGCTGCCTGTTGTCCACCTAATCTAAGCAATGGCCCCGTCTCCATTGACAACGCGAGCCCAAACAATGATCTCTTTTTAGATTTGTTCTCTTCGCTGACACCCTGACATAGCAACAACAGAAGCAGACACAAGGAATGGAAAATCTTGTCCATGATCACACACGTTCCTTCTTCGCTAATGATACAGGTAGAAAACGTGCATTCTGTAAATGACGGTCTAAAATATGGGTTTTCCTCCTAAGAAAAAGTTGTAGGAGCAGAAATGTGAAGTCACAGACAAATGAGATCAGTCTTGCATATTTTCAATGATGAATGCAATAAACAGTAGCCTGGCATAACCAGTACCGGTCTACAGGGTGAAATAGGCTTCACAATGTGGTCTGGTATAAAATTATTTCTCGTCTTCAAGATCGTATTTTCTCGCCTTGCTTCTTCCTTCCCTTCAAACACATTTGCTGACCAACAGAAAAGGAAGATGAATGTTTCCATTTCAGATCCCGAAGCCCCCTTCTCTCATCTTCTTCGATCCAGATTTCACATTAAATTTGTAATAGCATGCGACCCTGCAAGGCATGATTCTCATTCAGGTGGGCCATGTTATATGAATGAGATGTGGCGAAATGCCTATATCTATGCACATACATTCACGTCCTGAGCCTTTCTCATCATCGCATCCATTTCACTAATAAAGAGCGAGCAGCTGTCATTTGCAACATCAAATGAAACTCAGGAACATGCAAACATGAGCGTGTTTTGTGCACACACACACACACACACAGACATACATACACACACCAACTGTACATCAATTACAAATCATAAAATAAAGTCAATAAATATATAAAATAAATTAAAGCCGTTAAATGTACCACACTGTCTGGACACTGGTTAACCTACGATAAGATTCTCGCCACTCTGTGCAGCATCCTTGAGAAGGCTGTCCAGCTTGGGAAGGTCATCTGTCAGTGAATGAACTAGGCTGTGGCCGTTTGGCATCCCCAGGAGGTCTGTAGAGAGGAGAGGCGTCTCTGAAGGACACTTTCCCTCCTCTCCTGTGCTCTAATTCAATCGTTCTGACAGGGTAGCGGTGTCCCAGTGTCTGCCAGCCCAGTAATCTCTGTGTAATTGAGTTCCCAATCAGCCATCCATCAATAATGCATCTGGTTCCAAGAGGGAAGAGATGACCACACTGATCCGGCCTGGTGCAAGGAGACAGGATTCTGCTCCGACTGACCAGGGAGATCTATTACTTCCTGGAGATCACTCACTACCCTCTCTGGGTTTTTTTCACGCACACAAACATGAGCCTGTACAAAAACTGATTCATTATGTCGTACCATCATGGTGGTGGCTGGTTTGCTAATCAGAAAGATGTTGCTCAAGACAAAGATGGAGAATTTGACCAAATACTGATGTTGCAATGTGGTGTGAGGTAGCATGATGGAGATGAAAAATATCATATGTGGTTTCATATCACTTTCCTGAAACACTGCATGTTCATAAAGTCACACACATATAAGTAAGACATCTACCCACAAATGCCACACTTTTCAATAGCCATTGCATGCCAACCTATCAATTAGTGACTAAGACCATAGTCCACCAAGGTTAAACTGTACAGCTGTCTGAATGATTTTCAATTCCCTGGTCTCACAGGGTCATTTATAATACCGAACGCCTCCCACAGATAATTGTGTATCACCACCTCGTTTCCCTTTCCTCCACCGTGTTATCTCCATTTTCAATTTCCGATCTTGAAGCACCTGGTATCCTCTTTTAAAGCCTCGGTTTGCTCCTGCCCTTGTGTTATAAATAAATTGCTTTTGATGGAATATTCTGAGGGAAAAAAATCTCTGCCTGGTAGTGATATACAGTACATGTGTTGCTTTTAATTGATGTAAAGCTTTGCAAGAAGCATTATACTATATCTTTATATATTTCAAGTGTCAAGTTACTCTTTTTAAATAATGAAATCCCAAATAATCTGTGATCACCTGCCCCCACATCTTAGTTACATCATGTTCTGCAGGTCGCTTTAGTCTGTCCCTTTACCCTTGGGTCTGCCAGATTAATGGTTCATTTAAGTCCCCATTACATTACATTAGCCCACTCAGCCAGTGCATGCTGTACACTCCCCACCAAATAAATTGCATCATGAAAATATTAATCAATCTCAATAAGTGACTGCACATAATCTGTTTGATGTTAAAGACTATGACAAAGGTTTACACCGGGAGCAGCAAATTACTGTCACTCACAGGGACTAATGGCTCTAGAGCTATGAAGGCTATTGTCCTATCAGAGCTATAGGTCCGAAGCTCAAGAAGGGAGAATGATCTTTGTGCTGTTGCTATCAGATTTACCAGAAAGAAAGAGTGTCAAGTGCGTATGTATTGCACTAGCCAGTGATCTGAACCGATTCCTGTGGTCAGCTGGTTGGGCCAAAAGTCATAAAATACAATGAAAGTACGCTGCTTGCCCAAGCAATTTTAGAAAACCAGTCCTGTGCTGCTTAATAGTGCACGAGAATTCGAGAAAATCCAGTGAGTTGCAGGCATGAAAAAAAGGCATTGGTGCACTTCACACCCCACACGAAGACATTCAACAACACTGTTCCCAGCTGGAAGTTAATTCAATCCCAGCCTTTTCCATTTTGAGGCTGCTGTCAGACTCGGGTCTGCAGTGTGACATTGTGAGCGAGAGGTAATTACATTTTTGTCCAGTCTGGCGACTCAGCGTCTATTCAGAGGTTGCTGTCAGTGCCTTCCTCCTATAGACCGCAACCACCAGAGGAATGTCCAGCTCTGGATACACCGCTGTAGACAAACAGCTTTGCTGAATGCACCACTGTAATTTACAGGCTACAGCAGATGACTACTGAAACTGAAAACCTTTATCGACAAACCTCTCTGTACCAGAACTTTTTAACACACGGACTCTGTTACAATACAACAAGAACATATTCTTGTGTCCTTCCTCCTGCTTGCTCATACCAGACACCATCCCTCACCTGAAAGTGTCTGGAAATGTTCCTGCTACTGTGTCCGATATTCTATACATTTATGTTTACGTTTTAAAATAGGTTACGTTTCCAACAGCTAGAAGACAGAAAATAACAAACTTCCACAAATGAACATTACACATTCTCTTTGCACCCATACCTGTGTGTGTCATTATTTCACAATGAATAGTGACAGTGTTGTAAGTCAATGGCCATGGACTTTGAAGTAGTACTAAAAACACACCCAGCTGTTGTTATAGTTTCTCTGCAGTTTGTACAGTATGTGCACGTGAACCACAAAACTTTGTGATAGATTTACAGCTTTGCTGATGCTCTTGGTTCATGTGTGGTCATGTTGTACATGTCCATTGTATACTATTGATCAGGCCCCAGTGAAACTTGTGACTTAAGCTTAGCCCTATCCCAGCAGAATATATCACAGTATTGACCCCGTGGTTATCAATAAAGGTAATGACAAAAAATCAGGCCCCACCTTGAATGAAATCGACAGAGTCTTCCTGGCAGCAGCCCAGGACTGGCCACACATAGATTACCTTGATCTTTTCAGTGGGAACGTACTCTTAGTATGCAAATGAGAGAGGCAAAATGCAATCACCATCTAACACTAAGCACTGCTTCAATTGAATTAAGAGGTGGAAATCTCCATAAACACCAAAGGAAAAGCCTTCAAATGTCTGCTGACAATAAGCCTGTTTAGACTTAAGATTTATTCTGTCACACAGCTCTGACACAGTGTATCTATGTCAATGAAGGAATAAGTGAGGAGATCAAATCAATGGTCACTCCGCTGAGGTCCAGAGGTGCTGAGGTGGACTTTTGGAGTGGCCTGCAGAGACAGCACTCTGTCCTGTGTGTGTCTTGGGTGTGTCAGGCCTGTAGACAGGATAACTTATTATTAGGGCCAGGGGTCTTTTCTGACAAAATGCTCCTGTGTATGAAAACACTTCACTCTGGTAACAGAGACAATATCCATGGGCTCAAATAAGGCATTATATTTCTAACGTTGGGATCGATGAGAGGCTGAGAGAAGCAGCCTGGGATAGATGTCTCCATTTTGTTGTTCCTTATGTACAGAGATAGAAATTCATCATATTGAAGGGACAGCAGCATTATTAAAAACATAATGCCGATGGATGCCCTGAAGCCCAGTTAACATTTCACTGCAGATGACAATCAAATAGAACATGTTCACCAGATTAATAGTAACTGACACTAAATTGCACTCTATTGACAGTATTGAATTCCTACAGGTACCGCAATAGTGAGCAATAACAGCTCTCTATCATGAACAATTTGAAATAACATCATTTTGTTCTAAAGGCAGTGTTGACTGACATTTTCTTTCACAGACAAAATGGCAACATAATGCTCTGCTGTGCTGTGTTAAATAAAGAATAATATGAAAACAAAGAATTTGCAAAATAACAAAAAATAAACAAAAATGATACAGTTTTCCTGGAGTTATCCAATGAGAACAGGGCTACTGACATTTTATCAGCATGTCATAAAATTCAGTCATGTGTCTCCAGGTTTCCTTCATCCGTTCTTTTTGGTTTGCACTTCATTTAGTGGATGGGTTGAAGCTCAATGACTGAGTGACTCATAAAGCAGGAATGTATACATTCAGCATGAAGGGCGAAAAACATAAAGGTTTACAAGAACAATTTCATTACGGGAGGCTTTCAAGTCCACTGTGCCATCACATGGCTCACAGACATAACATGTATTTGTAAAATAACACCAACACATTAATACACAGGATTCATTTTCCAAAATGCAGTTAATGCTGATTTAAACCTAAACAAAAACAAAGCGGTGAGGTATGTCTGAAGTGCAAAAAAACCCTCACAGCAGAGTGAAGTTTACAAGGAAGATGGCAAAGATCAAGAATGTCAGATTCCTCAAATATTTGCCAGTACAGAAACTGAATTATCAGGTTTAAAAAAACAAACATCTTTGAACATGTTGTGACGAAATAAACTTTGTACCAGCCAAAATAATGTCCACTCTCTCCACGGAAGACAATGATTTATATTCATCATTTTGTGAGATTTTTCTTTTTATTATTATTTAATTTACGGTAAGGTGAGACAGCCATGAACCCTCTGGTTCCGCGCAAATCCTGTTACTGCTGGGATTTGTTCTGCTGGCCCTATAAAAGATTAGTCCTCGAGGAGAAAGAATGGACTTGATTAGCTAGACAGCAATTTAATGGGATTGTCAGAGGCCCTACAATAAATCAGCTTTTGTGATTAAATGGGATCTCCAGTAAAAGTTGTATGTCTCCAAATCAATAACTATTGAATGTTTCTCTCTTTGTTCCAGGCAAAGGAAGAAAAAAAAACACAAGAGAAACAAAGCCAAAATTTCCGGTGAGCTAATGACCCTACAGCCAGTGGAGAGAAGCAGCTTACATGTTCAGCAAGGAGGGAGGGAGGGAGGGGGAGAGAGAGAGAGAGAGAGAGAGAGAGAGAGGGAGAGAGAGAGAGAAAGCCAGGAGCCACTCAGCCTGGAGACGAAGGGGGAAAGAGAAAAAGATGGAGAGAGAATTTTGTATTTAGACTATAGAACAAAGCATCATGGGAATAGTTGGGACATTAAGTAAAAGCAAATGGACTTAAGCAGAGGCGGATGCATGGCCATAATTGGACTGATACTGTAAAAGCTCTCGGCATCTCTATAATGGCTAACCACAGACAGTACTCTCTGTACTCACTGTACTCTCGCCCTCTGTCTCTGTCCATGTGCTCACAGGGAAATGAGTAAGGTCAAAGAGATACACTCCATGTGTATCTCTCTCATTGGGATTGAACACTTGAGAAGGGAGATGGGCTTTGTCTATTAGTGGGAAATAAAATGGTGTGGAGGCACTGAGTCTCATACACAAGCACATGACCCCATGTAGCGATGGAGAGGTGCCCTGGTCAATTATCCAGCAGAGCTCTGATTCCTCCATACATATTAAGCACCAAACACCAATGAAGGAACTGAAGGAAATGCCCACAGATCATCACACCATAGGTTAAATAGAAAATATTATTGACCAAATAGTGTTTTTTCAGCTTAAATTGATATGGGATTTGGATTTTGCAGGAGGTACCACAAGGTTAAAAGATTTATTGACGTTCGGAGGGATATTGTGCTTTTTTTGCAGAAACACAAAAAGAGGACATTCATCAAAGCATAGCAAATGCAAATGTAACAAAACATATCAATATGAAATCATAACTTTTTCCCTCTTTCCCTTTATGTTATCTAATGCTGGTTTAGGCCTGATAACCAGCTGTATGTCTGTGGCCCTGCTCTGTATCTCAGCTGCTGTGTGCAGTGCTGAGCTCTCACCCCTCCACTTCACACATCACATCAGATCAGAGGGTTAGAAGTGCGTTCCAGGTCCTACCAGTCCGCACCAAATTCCTGCTGCTTTGATACTGGGGGGTGGATGCGGGCTCCCCCGTGTCTGTCCATCATCATTGTCTCCCGTCTCCTCCATCTCCAAACCCACTCTAATCCCCCACACACATAGACCACTCTCTCTACCTTTCCTCCCCCAGTTCAGAGGAATTCTCAGCTCTGGACAATGTTCCATTTCTTCACAGGCCACATCTTTGATAGCTTAATGGCCCTGGCAAAAAGGAGAACAGGGTGGGCAGCTTTTGAGTCGTATCACTTATTATTCACGTCATTCAGGCTGAGCTTCAAGACTCGTGTGGGCTTGTTTGTCCCATTGAAAAGGTGGTGTAGGATGTTCTTCTTGTGGAAGCAGTATGTTGACTCTCTTTCCACCCAAGTCTATATTATTGACTTAGGCTGACTCAATGTACCTTTAACAGTCTGAAGCCAGGAACACAAGGACAGTGCACAAGGAGAAGGCCTTGAGCATTGTCCAGCAGCGAGCAACAAACATGTCACACAATCAAGCCATGTGCAAGAGCGTGGACGCAGTTCTATTTCCACATTCACCTCTGCCTCACATTGAGCCGTGGCAGCTCTGCTCTTTATCAGTGCCATTTCACTACCTCTCACTTTGACATCATCACAAGTGTGCACGTTGTCTCTGTGACCCTCTGCAATTTGAAGGTCTGTTCATTTTCAATGCTGAAAGCACGGCACACAGAAAAGTGGCCAAGTACACACTGTGCTTTCCATCTCACATGTATTGAAAAGGAATTCACTCTCACTTCAAGTTTCATACTGATGTGTGCTGACAAACACAAAGACATGCCTCAGATAAAGTAATATACATTGATTTATAGCACTCCTGTGTGGGACAATCCTTCTTCAAAATCTCAAATGTGTCCGTTTGTCTACCTACCACACAGTCCATCTCACTGTTTTCTAGTACTTGGCAGCTATGATGTATAGAGTTCTTTTGGTTTTATCAATCACCATCTAAGAAGAGACTTGATTTATACTTGGTTTGCAAAGCAACTGCACTGACAAGCAATGTTCTGGGTGATAGTCCACCAAGTCAAGCAGCTCAGCTGTCATTTTCCTTTCTGCAACATCCTGCAGTATTCTTTGTGCGCTACTGGGGCAACTGGGAAATGTATTACCTCCAGCATGTCCTGGGAATCCAGTTGGACAATCATGCTTTGAGCACTGATTAGTTGATTAGTTTGCAGGTTATGGTATGGCTGGATTTAAAACCTGCTATGCCTCTGGCTCTATGTGTTATGTTCACTTATTCCAACTATTTACCAACTATACAGAACGTTGAGGATTTAGGGTCAGAGAAAATTAAACGCAAATCACTATGACAAGTAGACTAAAGTAAAACAGCGAACAAAAGCCCAAAAGGTGCAAAATAGATGGAAAGCAGCACAGATTTAGTTTGTTTTATGTCAAGAAAGATGAATTGAATTCTCCAGGTACGGTATGTTAGTCTGACTAAGAAGTGTGTTTAGATGGCATTAAGAAACCGAATTATTGTCTTCAATTAATATGCATGTAAATGCCCGATTATTTGTGCTCACAAACACCAAACAGAGGCTGAATAATCACATCAAAAACAGTAAAAATCACTAAAGACTATAAACTATAGCTTTATTAAAGAGATGCATTTGGTTTAATGTTGCATAAATAAGGAAAGCACAGACAAGACAATTGTGTTTTTGAGAGAGTCAGAGCACAGCTGGGGAAGCATGGCTGGCCACTGACCTCCAGGTGCCATTTGAGGGACAAGTCCATGGTGCTGCTTTTACAGCCAAAGCACCCCCTTCCTCTCTGTATCACTGCCTGTAATAGCTTGGCTTATGGTCATTTTCAGCTATAGGACATTTTACGACAGCCACAGCTATGATTGTGTACAAGAGCAGTGGCAGCACAAGCACAGCTGAATAGGTAGAACAAGGTATAGGCGACCCTGAACCAGCCCCCAATCTAATGGCCGAGGAGAACAATAAGCGCAACCGTACAAGCAAGATGCGGTAGAGGTCTGAGTGTGGGTTATTCTCAGATGTTGAGAGCAGGTTTTTATACACGTAGATGGTTAGTGAGAATGTGATATTGGATAATTGCTTCTCGGGTGTCACAGATGGTGCTACAGCCAGGCTACAGCTCTGTCAAGGGCATTTCCTGCTTTGATCTACCTATCTCACCCAGACAATGTCAATCAGAACTTGTCCTGCAGAGGTGTGACTTCTCGTGTACTTCATTCAAGTCCCATGCACAGGAGAACGAGTTTAGCAGAGTCCACAAAAGTTCTGTTTGGAAAATGGGTCCCAGAGTGAAAAAATCTATCAATCTTTGTTCAATATTTGCCACAGCAAGTTGGTCATTTAGAAGTTATATTTACAGTTAGAAGTTTAAAGAATCACAAATGTTTTTTTTATTTTTTGTAACGATGTACAAAGTACTTTTTATTACACTTTTAAAAGTATCATTCGCCAACAGTGTGTGCGAGATTTGTATTTATTAATTTTTATAATAATACAGTAATACACTCATTTACACCCGCAACACTACACATGCAAGCACACACAGAAACAAAGAACGAAAGCAAGAGTGACAGGGAGCAGCAGCAGAATGATAGAGGTCCGTGCTTGCCTCTCATCAGAGCT
Organism: Solea senegalensis; assembly: GCF_019176455.1. Lineage (NCBI taxonomy): Eukaryota > Metazoa > Chordata > Actinopteri > Pleuronectiformes > Soleidae > Solea > Solea senegalensis. Next base: position 13,129,151 of record NC_058031.1, on the reverse strand, counting down.
ACTCCAAGCAGCCGCCCTGTCAGAACATGCCCCAGATGAGGTCTCTCAAGGCGGAGAAAGAGCTGTCATAACAGACGCCTGCAGGGCCGTTCGATCAGACAGACAGCTCTGAGGTGTTAGGCACACACACGCAGGACCTGTCTGCATGTGAGTGGTCCTGGTTACAGCTACAAAGTACAACCCTGCTGACAGACAGACATCATTCAGGGGCCTTTATTATTCTCTCTCTCTTTGTGGTTCTTTCTGCCACTTTCTCAAAGTTGTTTTCTCTTTCCTCTGAGGTAGCACCAGGAGGGAGGGTGCACTCCTGACAGGTTTACTTAAATATTTATGCTGACAGAGTAAAGACAAGAATTTTATCTCCATATCAACACATCCTCTGAGTAGCATGAAATATTTGCTTCGTAGAGCCGGTCTACCTCCTGTTAGAAACAGGTAAAAAGGTATTTGTGCAAATGATTAAAAACAACGATAAGATTGCTGCTTTTATCAGGTGTTATTAATAGCAAGATTCCTTTGTGATGAAATTAATGCAAAGAAATGTCAAATAATAGCATTAATAAAACAAACTAATCAGCCTATTTCCAAGTTGATATATGAGATTACACCACATTCACCTTATGTGTTCACACGCCATCTTGTAGCTCATTATTTGACTTCATATGGCTCTCCATTACCAAAAAAACAGATGGGCTGTTTTTTTTTTACAGTGCACTGAGTCCTGGGGACATGTGTGTGAGGATAAGGCAGTGCTGTACACAGATGCTACATCTCATGTGATGCCCATCTCACTGAAGGAGGGTGGACAGCTTCTCCAATCAACAGTTCACCTTTTCAAACAACCCTTTGTCCCTCCGACCTCCGGCAGCTGGCAACAATTAGCTGCCAGGATAGGACACAGCAGTCCAACTCACCAGTGAGTCCATTAGAGTGCAGGACTGGGTGAAACATGGGAGTGCAATCAGAAGTGCTGGGGGCTGTAAATTAGATCGGTAATGTGGAAGTCACCCAAACTGAACTGTGTAGCTTTTCACGGCTGGACATATCCAAAGCAGGGCAGAATATACAGCATGTTTACTGAACCCATGTTATTGATATGGCTAATGTTGTCGTCATACAGTATACAGCTGATTTTTGCTTTGCCAAGTTGGCACAACAGAGGTGAAGAGTTCAGTTTACCCAGTGGACTGCCAAGTATCCCCTTGAAAAGGCTTCTTGCTGACAGCAATAATAAATTGCAATCTGACCAATCAATCGTAGACCAGCTTGAACCCCTTAAGTCCCTAAGAATGAGAGGCTGGGGAAAAATCAATTTGCAATTTACATCAGGCTGATGAGTGTTGAAAACACGAAGAAAAAGACGGCTCCAAGAATCTGAGTATAATTACATACCAGCCAGTACAGAGCTGTGTCTCTAACATCATCATGGGTTTGACGATCAATGTACTGAGCAGGACTCACAGTATCTAAACTGCTGTCACTCATGTGCACAGACTGCTCTCACCCAACACACTGCCAGGTATCACACGGGGGAAGAGATTTGTGCCGCATCAATGGGCAGTGAGTGTGTGATGACAACCTCTTTAGTGGCCTGGCTTCCTGGAAACATAGAAACCTGGGTCAAACACAATGGAGTTGGTTGGAAGAGGACACCATTGAGGTTAAGGAGCATATTGAGCAAGACCTGTGTCTAACTTGCCAGAGGCTACTGCCATGTTGTATGTAAAACAAATGGACTTGTGTCAAAAATCAGACCTGTGAAGGTGCTAAGAAAGCGCTGGAGTGTGAGGCCTTTCTTTTACTTCTGTTGGGAAGAGTTGACTCCCGGGAGTCATGTGGGTCCTCGGTCTCTCCGTTTGTCTCACTTGCGCTCAAAGACACATGCAGCAAATAAAGAGGGTCTTGACACATTCATGCAAAGAGCGCAGTGCACAGCCAGAGACTGTGCCAAAAGTCATAATGAAAATCAGAAGCAGAGGGAGGTGAATGAATAGTCGCGGTTTCAACTATGTTTTGTTTTTTAGTGGAGACAGAGAGAAGAGGCAGAAAAAGGAGCATGCTCGAAGGGTTAAATGTTGGCAAAAAGCAGGGAGGGGACAAAAGGCCCATTGTAAGGGCCAGAAGTGTCCCCGGAAAGGAGGGGATAGAAAAGAAAGCCACCACTGGCTGGTCCCCAGGAGCTATTGTAAGCGATGGGGAGTGCAGCCACGCATGACAGATGTCCCTGCCCATTGTTTCCCCAGCAGCCTCCTCTCTGCCTCCTGCTCCGGCTGTGGAATTCCATGAGACAGCCTCCGCCTGCGAGAGTCGTTCAACATGCTTCATCTATTGCCAAACGTTCTCCGCCACCACCCTGGCTGTGCCGGGCAAATGGTTGTGTACAGGGACTCTTAAGGTGGGGCTGAGGCAACACTTCTCAAGAGGTGCTCTTTGGGGGAGCAAGACATTATACTTACTAGATACTGCTGTTCCCATAGACCTGTCGTTTATAACACTACACGTGTCAAGCAGTGTGCATTTTGGTGATTGTCTAAATATACATATACATATATATATATATATATATATATATATATATATATATATATATATATATATATATATATATATATATTAATGACTAAAAACAAAGCAACTGTGTTTATGAACAAAAGAGAGATACATTGGAACGACCTGCTTACATCATCAAGACACAACATGAAATGTGACATTCACCCACTTAGAAATCAAGTTTTGAGCGATTGCATTTGCAATTAAATCATGATGGCTTAAAAAGAACATCGCTCACATTCTGCCTCAGGGTTCTGAAGCACATGCAGGAGCTGGATTGTTAAGTGAAGCACAGGTGAACGCTTGTCTCGCATTCACGAGTTGAGGTAAGCCGTTTTTAAAAAGCAGTTTGCCTTCTCCATTCAATGACCCACCATGTGGCAGACCTACAGAGGTGGCCTGTTGGGCTGTCAGTCACAGCAACAGTGTACCAATGGGAAATGAGCACAACAATAGTCCTGTCTGGTTAATGGGTGAGAGAAATAGTAGACAATCCGTCATTTATATTCCTTACTACCACACTGTCTGTTCTCTGTCCTATTCTTCGTTTAGCCTTAACCACATTCTACCAATACTCACTCACTCTGACTACAATCAGTTACCCCACCCCCACCTGCCTGTTAACATTCATTTCAAACACACATACCACACACACACTCGCATTCCAATGCATAAGCATGAGCGAGTGACAGAGAGAGGGAGATGTCTAAACTGAGGGGAAAATCTGTTTGAATGCAATGAATGTTTACCAGGTGAATCAATAGCTGCCTGTTAAATCATTTGCTTTAGTACAACAGTGCTGAAGAGAAGTTGCTGTAATTCTATGCTGTACTGTTTGAAGTGCTGCTGCCCCGACCCCAGACTAATCACTGCTTCAGCACAAAACCTGCCAGTCAATGTGAGACACTTGCAGGTCATTATTAACAACACAAATGCAACTTGCACATAATGTACATTCAAAATACACCATCTTAGTAGTAGTGAAGTGAAAAAACAAAGAGCAAGCGACGGATATAATCAGAAGACAATCACAACACATGGCCCTGTTACATATGGGAATAAGTGTGAAGTTCTTAACTGTGCATGAATCATTACAGGGAAGATTAATAACCTAACATTAAATCAAACCAGTCATTCATTCATTCATTCTGCAGTTAGCACCTTAAACTCCTACGTCACCAGAACCCAAGGGGGGGTGGGGTGATGGTGCCAATCTCAGTTGACATATGGCGGTATGCGGGGTACACCCTAAGACAAAAATCCACATCCACTCTCTCATACATGGTCAATTTAGAGTGTCCAATTTGCCTAATACCCAAATCTGAATGTCTTTGGACTGTGGAAGCAACCTGAAGAACCCGGAGAAAACCCATGCACCCACAGGGGGTAACTCCATCCAGAAAGGCCATTGTTCCGAAACCCGGGTCTTCTTGCTGCAAAGGCAAGGGTGCTAACCACTACACCAACCATGCCAACCATGTGGCCCAGTATGTTTACATGATATGAGAAAAAAAGAATTATTGTGTTAGTCCGAATCAAACTGGACTTTTAAAATAAATGTAAACATGTTAGTCAGAATGAAATTGTAGTATATATATAGTCAGACGTAGGGGTGAGTGGGGTCACATTTGGCCCCAGTGCATGACTAAAATGCTGCTCAACCCACTCGTCTATTGTCGTCGTTGAAAGCTCAGAGCCAAAAAACAAGGTGAGAATCCACCCACAGAGAGTATTTAAGCTTTCTAACTAGCCTCCATAACGTGGTTGGTCTGACCTTCAGTCCAGTCGTGCAGAAAAGCTTGACATATGGCCTTGTCTGTCTGTACATGAGATGACCCTGTATTGGCCCAGCAGACCCCTGAGTAAAGTCAAATTAATGCATGTAAACATTTAGCTCCCTTTGCACTGTGCCATGATCCCCCATAACCGCTTAGGTGACCCCAGTCAACATCAATCAGGAAGAACACAATAGGAAGAAGCACACAGTGTGGAAAACCAGGGTCAACTGCACTTTTAATAAATAGACACGGATGGCATTGAGGAAGCAGATTGGCACTCCTGCTCCCTCAACCGTGAGCAGCAATTATCAGGAAACCTCGATGCAAGAGCTTTAGAGATGAGTGGATAATCTACTTGGGCAGATCCAAGACTAATCTGCTATTTCTGCGCTCCAAATCAAAAGACAATGGGATACATATAGGTTGCAGACTGATATGATGCTTTGAAATTAAGGAGGGTGAATCACAGATTACTGGGGAGTATTTGGAAGGATTTGGCATAAATATGATGTTACAAAAAAAAATTTTTTATGCTTTTCTTAATTTAGTTTAGATAACCCAAATGGTCACCACCTCCAATATAAATTGTAATCAATCATACCCATTCATAACCTCTTTCCAGCAGCTTAGCCAAGCTCTATCTCCATGGAACATGCATCAAGTAAACAGACAAGAGAATGGGTGTTTTGACAGCTGCGGGACAGCATTACCCTATTTCTCTGTCTTCGGAGATAAGAACTATCAGCACAGTAGTCAATGTAGGAGCTGACCACGCCTTCCCTGGTGTAACATGCTGTAGTTATGTTGTCAGTGTAAGGTTTATGTCTACCACTGTGGCTGAACTGCACACCCGCAGAGCCAAACACAAACTCATGAGTTCCTGAAACAGGGCCAGCAAGTAAGTGTATGTGCATAATATAATCACATCAACACACTTCACACAACTAATACAAATAACACTCTATGCTGTGTCTTTCCCACCCTTAGGTGGGTGGTTGTGAGTTCAAATCTCTCACTCCAACCTCATTTCATTACCACTCTTTGCCAGACACTTACAATCTCATTACCGTCAACAGAGCAGCTCCAGCCAAAGCCACTGCTTCCCTGCACAGACACAAACACATTGATCCAGAAGCTGAACCAGCAAACAGTGAGGATAGAAGACGAGTAATCCCAGATTCACAGCCTCACAATCAATAAGTAGGGAGGGCTTCAAAGCAAATTGGGACGAGTTATATTAGTCAAATGTTTATCATTACGAGATTGTTAACCTTGTCTTTCAAAATAAAGAGAAAGTCATTTTGTGTTGTTGATGCATGCAGATTAATCAGAATTTCACCATCTAAGTCAGGGGTGTCCAAACTACGGCCCACAGAACAATCACGGCCCTCAGTGAGATGCTGTACGGCCCGCAGCTTCAGTTTTATAATGCATTATTTATGGCCACGGACAGATTTGGACAAAAAAAACGTGGTCATGTGTTTGCACCTTGAGACCAGAGTCCTGGATTGAACGCCCATCTGTGACAGACAGCTACATGAACTCATCTCATATTATGTTATTTGACTCCAGATGTGGAATGAAGGGCAATTTTTCTTTTAATTTTTACACTCCTGCGTGGCTTAGATTTGGTTAAATTTCCATTTAAAAATGATAATTGTGACAATAAAAATAAGATTTTTTATAAAACAATGCATTTGTATGTAAATGTTGCTGTTAAAATTTTTTTTACATTATCAAATCTGGCCCCCGTTAAAAAAAAAAAATAACGCAAATGCTTCAACCTCTTTGAATTATAATGAATCAATGATGATTTCTCTCAAATTCACAGGGAACGTCTCAAACATAAAAAAACCCTCATCTTTCACTTATTTTGTAGAACAAGGAATTGACATGAGGCTATCATGAGACCACAGTTGTCCACAAGCATTCTCCAGAATCTGCTGAAAATAGACTTTCACAGCTGCTCCACTGCAACACTCACGAGCCCCTCCACCTATTCCCCCTGAGGAGTCCAGTCCATGCTGCAGTGCACTGTGCAGTATTTGTGTTATTAGGCAGAAAGAAATCAAACTCCTCTTCAGTTCTGTGAAGGCACAATGCCACCAGGCTTCTCCTCCATTTCATCCCAGGGAAAATTAGAAAAGTGGAGTGAAAGAAAAGGAGAAGAGAAGAACATCTGTGGGGATACAGTGCACATGACGAAATAACTAACTGACGGTAAATTCACAACTAATACATGTTTTGAAGGCATCCTTCTATTCTTCCCTCCTCCCTGCCCCCACTACCAGCTCTGCCTCCTCTGCGGAACGTGGCCGGGTGTCCATGCCTCGAGTGCGCTCGCTGGAGCACAGGACCTTATAAGAATGGAGTCTATTCAACAGCCTTCCTCCAGATGCTCCCAAAACAGTCCTCCAGGCTACAGCAGGGAGCACAAGAGGGGAAAGAGCAGGAAAGGAAAGGGAGATAGGAATCTGATAGCCTATCATTAACAGCACAAATAAATTTGAAGGAAAAATCTCAGGCTAAACCACTTCTCAGTCATGACGTCTGTAGGTGATACTCATATTGTTTTGTCCCTTGAGGCGTTTCAAAGGCCAGATACGATTTGCAAGAGAAGATGTTTATTGTTGCAGATAAACTGTCAAATGTGTAGAAACCACTGCAAATCACAGACTTCGCCCAAAGTGAGGTACGACTCACGCAGACCTCTACAGATTCAATATAAACCAATCGCATGCATTACCTAACATGCTCCCTGAAAGTGGGCATTTCATTTTTCTTTCGATTCACATCAGTTAAAAATATGAGAATATTTTAAACAAAGTCATGCGACTTATTTTATCGACATGCAAACAAACAAATAATAATAAAATATATCACACATGAAGCAGCATATAACACTAAGCTCCCTGGGAAGGTCGATGCACCAAAGACTTCCCCCCCTCAAAGCCTTCACTGATGCTTTGTAAAGCAGTGCCCCTGTGTGTACAAGAAGGAGCAGATCAATGCAATATTAATGTATCAATCAGCACCAAGTTATCAAGCAGCAGCAGAGAGAGCAGCATTGCAGCCCATGTAAGCATGACCCTCAGCAATCACATCCCTGCACTCAACTCCCCATCTTCTCTTGGTGATATTATATATTGAATATAGACTAAGACTATTATTCCCTCCCTCCCGGGGGAACTGCTGCAGAGGAGTGGGTGGTAAGGTAGGTCTCTGTGTTTATTTCTCCAAGGATTCAGGTGAATGCTCTATCACAGCATTCTCCTAACATGGTGCTGGAGATTCTTACCTGACCAAACTGGTCAAATATTTACTTTTTCCATCAGTGGCTTAGGCGACAGATCTCAAAAACCCTGTTTATAATCATGTTCCATGTGGTGAAAAGGTGCCAGGTATTTTCTCGAACAGATATATTTGTCAGCTTACTTTTATAATTTAATTTAGTGTTGTCAATACAATACATTCCCACTTTTAACACTTCCAATGGTTGAAGGTAAAATAAAAGTAACTTAAGTGACAAGAATGTGACGTGTTGGTAAAAGTTATAAAACCCTGGTCCGGAAAAGGTTGAAAAAGTCCTTGAAAGACCAGAAGACCTCAACACAGTCCTGTGGTGAAGTCTGACACCTAGTGGCAAAAGCCTAGAAGTGCACTACACACAGTCAAAGTAGTTATTCGCAGGACTAATTCCTTCCACCAAAACAATACTCACAGCTATTATATACAGTACTTATATATCTTAAAGCAGTTGTTCCCAGAGACTGGATCTGGACCCACAGATGAGTCACAAAAGCTTTCTTTGTGTCACCAAATGCACATGCATAAAATGAAGTTGTGATTCATTCAAGATGTATCTCCTGGAAATTGTTGGTTAATCTATTGTGAATTGGGTCACAGTGACTTGTCATCTTTAAAAAATGGGTCCCTGCATAAAAGGTTTGGGAAACACCGTCTTAAATAATGAAGGGTTTTATGTCCTAAAGTAGCATTTACTGTTCTATAAGCAACACAATCCTACACAGCGTGTAGAGGGACTAAGTGAAGTCATTTCACCTATGCAAACACAATGAGAGCCACTACAAAGAAAGTAAGTGCACAAAAAGGAAACAAAAGAAACATATAGTATAGTACAAGACACTTAAGGCCTCTTTAACACTAACACTAAAACTTGCACAGGTTCAAGACTTTTAATTTTGAAGGTCAGTGTTTATGTGAACAAAGTGTGTTAAATGGTGCATTCAAAGATTTGCAAAACTGGGATGTTGAAATTAACACGGCAAAAAGTCGACCAATCAGAATTTTAGTCGAGCCAGAACGAATCGACTCATAAATCGACAGGGACTTTACAGCCCGAGTTGATAGATGATTCAAGTTCCTACAGTTGTGTGGAGGAAATACAGACTCAGCATTCAGCATGTGAGCTGTTCACAACAGTCTGAATTAATATTAACAAACTAAGGGTGCAGACTGAAGACATCTTACCTTGATGGAAGGTCAGTCTTCTTCAACATTCACCCTAGCAGTTAAACGTCCTGAAAGGTATCATTTTAATCCCAATTTGCTGTAAAACACAATTTAAATATGCTGTATTGAATCATGGCTACAGTCTTGATGTTTGTTTGTTTTTTGCACAGCAGCCATTTTGACAGGTCACAGGAGAAAAATCTCAGGTGTAAATATTAAAAATGAAGTGTGGCTTAGTTCCACTTAGCGTCCTCGGTTTAGGGCGACTTCCATGAGCTGAACAGAGCCATCGTTAACGTGACCACTCACACTTTTCCTGCTAAACAGCTCAAAATGGCTGCTGTGCAGAGACAGTCAGTGTAAACACAACAGGTGCGAGCCAGAACACTGATTTGTAGGAATAAGAAAACAGGTCAACTTTATCGAAATAAACAAACAAATTAGCAGCTATGCTAATACTCACCACACCAAAGAAGACAAAACACACAATTACGTGCAACTTCACGGTCATTTGACTTTTTGGCAGGCTGGCGTCACAGGATTGTAATGTATGTTATAATCACAGGTGTCAGGAGTTTGAGCCAAAAACCGATGTGTCTGTCTTCTTAAAGTTTGACTGATGTAGACAACGTCCTCAATAGGGTGTATTACTTCACTGACTGTGGACAACCCAAGTGGTCAATAGGGGGCGCCAAATCACAATGTTGGGGCGATTTTCTAGAAAGTACAGTGACATGTGGTATAATCATTTACCTGAGCAGGAAGACATGATGAGTGACTTTGAATGTGGCATGGTGTTTGCTGAGTATTTTGTGCTGATCTACTGGATCTATTCTCATGCACAACCACTTCTAACATTTACAAAGAATAGTGTGAGAAAAAGAAAATATCTAGTGATGCCTCTGAAGCAGATACAGCCACAGCACCTCACCAGACACTTTACGTGGTTCACATGGAGAGGTGGACGAGGACTGTACAAGTGCAGATAATCTTGCTTTGGTAAAAACACTAGGATGATTTATTGAAATCCAGATTATGTGAGAGGAATGGCAGAAAGTCTAGTTGAAGAAGTGTTTTTGTTTTTTTATTTGTCAACATCTATTATGTGGTTAGGTATGACTTAAAGGGCAACCAGTGAATCTGATTCCGTTTTATAATGTTGTTACATATTCTGCTCATTTAGTGTGAAACAAAAAAAAAAAAGTTTTTTTAACCACTGGTGATCTTGGTGGACTTGGAAGGCAATTTAGAGAACATGTGGCTGGGAAAAGGTTATTTTTGACTGATGTCAGATGTAACATAGGTCAGTGAATCATCGAGGATCTGGCCTTAATGTCAGTAAAGCCTTAGGAACAATATATGATTTAACTCATGGAGCAGACACCACCATCAACTGTCTGTAACAACCTCAGATCCACAATTACAATATATTGAATCATAAATACATTAAAACAGCGTGTGCGGTGGACAAGATTAGTTTGTCTGTGTGACAAGAGCTGATTGAATGCTTTTTTTTGTATGTAAGAATTTCATTTCTAAACATCTTATTTACCCCACATGCTGTTCTTCACTTCATTTGTTGTTGATGGTCCTCACTGGGTCAGATATTACAAAAGCACTTGACACAAGGTAAAGTTATCTAAAACATGTCTCCAAATGAGTCCTGTGCAGGTGAGGTGTTGGTGGAGAAGATATCATACAGTCATCAGTATCCTCGGTGAGCTGAGTTTCAGCACTTTAAAACTTTTGATTTGCTTTCTGTTTATCAGGATGATCAAATTAATGTATTGAATAAGATGTTTCATTTGGCTGGGCTGCAACAATGTATCAATTTATTGATTCAACGTAGACTACTAAATTATTATTTGTTTCATTTTTTTTCTTCTTCGGAAACACTGAACCACATAATTAGCTTTTTTCTTACATTTTACTTTTAACTAATAACAATATATTATAATAATAATAACCAAGAAAACAATCATGATCAAGTGTTAATGAAAATAAAATGAGTGAGAGCCCTGCTTGGCAACTCCTGATCCAGATGACTGTGGACTCTATGAGTGGATTGACGCAAACAGACAGAGACTCTTCTCTTTACTATGTTTTTATGTCACTGATGACGTCATCTAAAGTCACACTTCAGCGTGACGGTCACTGCACAGCAATGTTACCGCTAATAATGAAAAAAATTAAATCTGTTGGAACTCACATTCATCAGTTTTTATGTTGTGTTGTTGTTGTTTTTTAAAAAAGATCATCTTCTTATTATATTGAAGACAAAAACAATACATTAACACTATAAATTAGACACATGCAGTTTAGGAGTCATGTTGACATTAAACACCAGGACATGATTTCTCCACAGCTGCTACTCTCTGAGTAAGTCAGAGAGTAAGTCAGAGTGGACTCTATCCTCTGACCTGTGTGGGGAAAACACTTCATTTATGTTCCGGTTATCTGTGATCCAGACCACTGTAATGAGGAAGAGGGTCATCAGCTGTGGAAGGTGAACTCGGTGTCATACTGGGACACCTGCTGTCTTTTGGAATTGATTATAAAGATAATGTTTAGTCCACTCCCAGTGTGTCTTCAGAGTTGTCTCAAGGTGTAGAGCGGCGTCTCCGTGGCTTCATCAATATTGTACTGCATATGTACTAGACGAGCACTACTTCACTGGAGACACGTTCCCAAGGTAAGGTCTTTACATTTACCTATCTTTTGGACATGCATTGTCTTCTTATCTAAGCAGAAGGATTCTGTGTTGACTAGGTGACCTGAAGATGAGCGTGCTTATGTGGTGCATGTTGATCCTTCTCCTCTGTCCGCACAGTGAAGAGATGGTTGTGATTAAAACAAGACCAGAAAGGTATGTTTTTTAAGTCTCCTTTGTTTAATGTCATTGTTTGTCTATTTGCACTTGCCTGACTGTCTGTTTATCTGTGAGCAGCATACAATCAAAAATTAAAGGAGAGATATTGAAGAAATCTGATGCAGGCAATGACCTGAGGAAGAAATAATAAGACTTTGGTCTGAATGGAGATCTTCACTCAGGATTAAAAAAAAAACAAGTGATAACTTTTAAAATGTAATGTGAATGAGCAAATTTAAAAAAAGAAAAATCTACATTTCACATAAATTGGCAGTTTCCTCAGTTTTCTGTAAATTCAGTGTACCTGCAAACAAAATAAATAAACACTGTTGCTTTATTATTATTCATGTTTATATGTACCATGGACCTACCTGGAAATTAAACATTTTTACTCCTCAGCTCTGCCTTTCTTAGATGGCGAACATATCGGCTGGAAAAAGGACAAAACATCATCCAAACCCTCAAACGGCATGCAGATGGGACGTTCACCAGTGACTTTACCCACTATCTCGATAAGATTAAGGCTAAAGATTTTGTCGATTGGCTGGCCAGGAAAAAGGAGGGGTGAGTTCAAAAACATTTAAACATCAAGTTTTGTCTTTTTGTGATGCTATGAGAGGAGGGTGATGATGCAGAAGTTACAGCTTATGTTATTATTGTGGAGTTAACGGAAGACTAACTGCATTTCTACCTGCTACACTTGATGTTTTTGTATTTGTGCTCTTCTATCAGTAGTTTAGAGTGAGGTAACTGCTTAAGAAAATGGGTCAAAATGAAAAAGAGAGAAGAATTTTTTAAAGTTTTAGTAGATTTGTAAAACCCCTCGCTTTTTATTTATATGTTTTACAGATGTGAGGAAGACCTACACCACACTGCAGAAGTATGACAGTCTCTATCACATGTGTGTTTGTGTGTATCGTCCAGAAACACGAGTCATCTGCACTAACACTGAAAGAAAACATTGGTCCGTTAAAAGGGTCCAATTTGTAATTGCTGCAGAAAAGTCAAGAAAACAAATCAAAATGTTCAACTTCTAATCCCAACTCTCTTATTACTTTCAAATGTCAGAGTTATTTTTACAGGTGTACTGTTTCTGTAAATGTCTTTTATTTACATTTCAGAGAAAGAAAATGCACAGTCATGTTCAGGTTTTTTGCACTGAATATATTTCTGTTAAATGAATAAACAAAGAGGCAAACTAAAGCAGTCATGCAATGATCTGTTTCCTCATTTCTGCATTGTGTAGTGAACTGTTTTGATGAACACAAATGTGCTTTCAAATCTCTGTGTTTGACAGTAAATAGGGGGGTAATAAGGGGCCACATTTTGTGCATTGATCGTGCTGACCAGAGGTGGGCGCTGTTGTTCAACAACACAAAAATCATGCAGCCAAACTCAACAGCTCATGATGGTTTGGGAACGCTTATAGAAAAAACTGTGTGGAGGTGCAAATGCATGTTGTGGTTGTTTTGGTTTTACTGTATATAATACACACTTTGTTCATTCCAATTTGAATAACTGGATAATAAAGTTATTCAATGGGGGGCGGGGGTTAATAAAGTTAGTAATTCAGTTAACATTTAGTAGAAAAAAGCAGGGATTGGTGGATTGTGCGTAGGCGAAGGAAAACTGAAGGCTGGCACTGGTGGTGGTGTAGGCTTTTATTTTTAAGCATATGTTGTTTTGTTTTGGATGTCCTGGGTGAGATGAGGTGAGGTGGGGGCAGGAGGGCTCTCTCTCTGGACTCTGTCCTCCTTCCTCAGTCTCATTCTCGGGGGAGAAAAGGTAACCAGGAGAGGAGGGGGAGGAGGGAGTAGGTATATACCACGGGGGACAAATACAACCCCTATGATCTCAGTCAAGGGTTGAAATGCGATCGGATTGTCGGGAAAAAAACCTCCCTTTTACTGCTGAATGTTCACGCTGAAGTGCTTGTCTGACATTAAGAAATACCACAGGGACTGCAGCAAAGTGGGACAGAGGAAGGGAAGGAGAAGGGGACACTAACGTCACCCAGCAACGTGAAATAACACATTTAAATTTAAGTGATCGTATTGGAGCCAAAACGTCCACTGAAGAAAAAAAAGCTATGACAATGTGCAGTTATATTTATATAACTAGTTCGGGTCTACCCACAGAGTCTTCACACACTTCAGAGGGAAGGGGGTGGGGTGAGAGGAAAGCGAGAGGAGGGGAGGGGAGGGGGAGTGTAGGTGTGGCCGTCTACGAATTAGGTCGAGCTCCTCCGCACGCGAAACACGTTTATATGACTGGGTTTTATTTCACGTCAGCCAACGGTAACCCCCTCTGATGCAACCCCACCCAGATAACCCGGACAGAGGAGGTTCGGTCTCCCCGCTCCGTTTTCAGCACCAAGGACAGCTCCTCCTTTGCTCTGCGCAGACCGCGACTGCCGCCGGCGCGTCGCTCTTTCAGGTGCCGTGAAGGATCCTAATTTTAGGCTGGGAAAAAAATTGGTTGTTATTTTTGGTGAAATTCTTTTTTTGGAGCGCGGGAGCTGGTCTCCTAGGCAGCCGCGCATATGCACACACTGATGGAGGCACTGGGCCAAACTGGGAGTGTGCTGCTGACTCAGCCTCGACTGCTGCATTAATTTATCTGCACTGCAGTGCTCCCCCACCCCCTCCCTTTCTGACTCTCTCTTCCCACACACACACACACACACTTCTCTCACTCATCATCCTGGAGCATGGCAGGGAAGTTATAGGATAGAGAGTGCCGATGGTCAATAAGGAACAGGATCCAATTGCCCACATGTGTGTAACGGAGACACATACAGTAGGTCAGTAAACATAAATCACAGCAGAAAAATCCACTGAGATGAAGGAAAGGGTGGGGACTGGAGAAGGTGCCGAGAGTTGAGAAGAATCCGGATGATTTGAAAAAGAAAAAAACATCCAGGGAGACAGAATGTGTCATGTGATTAAAGAGAGAGAGCATTTGTATAATTTGTCATCTTTCCAGAGTCTGCCTGAGGACGATTCTGTGCATCATTTACGTGCAATTCCACCCATAACTCCAAAAAGGACTCCCTCCCTCAACATAGTACAAACAAATCAATATATACCAGCATGGCTTTGTATCTCAACCCATCTCACATGAGGCTGTGAGGTTATGGGGGTGATAACTGTAATATCATACCTCTGAACTGTTTACTTTATGGCCAACCACAAACAGGAGTAACGCAGTACAGATGGACTGCATAGTAATGGGGCTTTAGTCCATCCTCTGCCTGTGGGGGGGTTAACACAGGGCTCTTAACAAATCCAATAAGTCCATTGCATTTAAAGGCTGCCTTTCATGACCCTGTTACCACAGCAGCACTCAGCTCCATTTCACAGGATGTTTTCTACTTGCATCCACATACAGCTTCACAAAAGTAAAATAATTCACACAAAATGGCGACCACTACACAAAGTGGACAAGGATGTGCACTTAATCTCTTTTAAATCAGAAAATGTCATATTCAGACGTCAGCAATTCAGCAAGAAACAAACACGTTGTAACTGGAAGGCTGCTTTATTGGTAATAAAAAGGTTCGTGCTCAAATGAAGACAATCTTTCATATATTCTTACCAAGAGTCCAAGTGGTTGTGCAACACACCATCATATTGTACTGTATATTCTCTATCACGGTGTCAAATGATAACAACTGTTTGAGAAGCACACATTTTTCAGCAAAAAAGGAAAAAATTAAAAACGCCCATAAGAAACCATGCTTGAAAAAAAAAAGGGAATGAGTCCTATAAACACATACTGATACAAAAATAAATCTCAGATGGAAACAAAAATACAGAAGAAATAAAACAGAAATATAGAAGGCAAGCTGCTTTTTCACAAGCCAAGTGGGTGACACACATAGCACTAGGAACAGGACATTTTTGAGTTAGCTGTTTTTCTGTTAACATCACACATTGTTGAATATTAAGATGAAGTAGGGTGTCTAAATGATCCTCTGGCAGTATTTTCTGACTCGACATCCCTGATTAATGTTGTGCTCACCCTCGAACCCCCCCACCCTCCACAGTTTGTGTTTAATTTTCTTTTGTTTATCCCCGTTTTAGTTTTTCTTATCCTTTCCCAATGTGGCATCGACATTTAAATTTGCAGAAAAAGCAGAAAAAAAGGCACATGCCATTGAGTGGAACACTAGAAACAAATCATTCATGAAAAATAATGTGAGGATGAGAAGCAAGTACATGATTGTATGAATGTTGAGTCGTAATGGCACTGGTGTGTGTGTGTGTGTGGGGTTGGGTGGGGTGAGGCCCTGGGGAAGGTAGGGTCTCAGGTGGATGAGGCAGTCAGTTACACCAGCTGATGTCCTCTTTGGGAAGAGACTATTGGTAAAGTTGGTGGACAGAGATGAGTGTCACCTGTGTGAGTTTGTGTCCATGACAGTGGGTGTGTCCTGTATATTCAGTGAAGGTGACAAATATGACAGTAAGTGAGAAATGTGCTGGTAACATTATCCTTTCATTATGATCAGGCTACAATCCATGGCAAGCAGCTCCAGTAACAGCACATGAGCTATTCCCCAACATAGAAGGGTGCTGGAAAGACATCCACTGAATGTGTTGCACATAAATCAAATGTGACAAACAGTGTTCTTCTGTTTTATGTATATACATATAGACATATATGTATACATGTATATATCTTTTGTATTATATAATATCTATATATATATATCATTCAATTTCTGTCAACAAAGTGAAAAGTGTCTCAAAAAATCCAAAAGTTAACAAATGTGACAAAGGGCATAGCTGGAAGCCATTCTATATTGTTGTTATTATTCTTTTTCTTTCTTTTTTCTTTTTTGATTATTAGTAGTAACATTTTTAAAATTCCGTATTTACAAAAAAAAAGAGAACACAACAAAGCATGCTGATAAAATAAAAGAATATAATACAATATTTATAGTTTCTCTCAAAAAGTTTGTTCTTTTTCAGCGATTGTGCCATTTACATCATAGCCTGCACTGTACATATATGTGTTTTTGTGTTTTCCTTTTTGTCTTTTTTTTTTTTTTTTCTTTGATATTCTTTTACAAGTGTGAATGTGTCATTCTAAAACATTACATCCAAGTCGAACATGGGTAAATTGGATGACATTACTCACTACTCCTGTGGTTTTCATTGGGAATGTATTTGGTTTCAGTGTACAGCAGACAAACTGATTCGGAGATCTCATATTGTAAACAGAACTCAGGTATTGTTACGGACAAGGAGATTCTGGTACAGGCAGTGTTAAACACACCAAATAGCATTAGTGGTGTGACGATGGACGCCAGATCTATGTCCGGTCATCCATGTAGAAATAGGATCCTCACTCCTGTGTAGAAAAGAAATGGCAGGAATACATTTGGAGGCAGTTGTGTCTTGACGACCACTTGACAAAGCCTCCGTTTTTGTATGTGTTTTTTTTGTTTTTTTTTTAATGAAAAACACCCACGAAGCTTATTATACAACATAGCTGCATCGATGTGAGGCCTGCTGATGTTTTATCATGGCTAGTGTTGGGTTTCTACCTCCATCTCTGGCTGAATATTTTTGAAGCGGGTGATAGCATTTGAAAGCCTGCTTGTATGTGAAAAGATGGTGTGAGCCTGGGTCCAACACCACACAGTGTTTTAAGAGGTCCCACAAAAGCACAATGATACACTGACAAATATGGGACTTTCAGCACTCTGACTCAGATCAAAGCCAAATCCACCTCTGCTCTGGCATTTCTCTCCTGCTCCCATGGCAGTCAGTCTAAAACCCTGAAGGGAGCAGCTCTACCGGTTTATTGGTCCCTATTCATACCATTATTTATCACCGTTCACCTCCCTGTAATATCAAACAAAATCCATTTGAGTCTGTGGACAAAACCACAAGCCCTTCATGGCCATCCAACGTTCATACATGACGAGGCATGTCCTTGTGATAACTCTCTGCTAACTCTGCTGTTTCAGATGGCCAGTGTCACTCTCACTGATCAAGCCTTTTCTGAGAATGATTGTATACCAAGGACATCAGAGAAGGACTTCAAGGCTTTCCCCCCCAACACTGAGAACTCAAATTGTCAGAAAAGCTCAAAACATAAACTCGTATGAAATAAATTACTGGAAGTACAGTCTGATGTGGTTTTCCATTCTTCCACAAGCCCAATACAAAACGAATATCAAAAACAAAGCAAAGAATAACAGAAAAAAAAAAAAATATTTTGTCCCTTCTTCAGGAAATGCAGCGGTAGATGAGTTTTCTGTTGACACTTGAGCACACCAAAGCGTTATTGATGCCAGATATGGATTCCTTGGCTTGGAACATCACCTGCCGTAACAGGGACCACAGGAAAGTCAGGAGAGTGACTGTGTGATGGAAGTAAATAAACAAGGTGTAAGCCCAGGATTTGGTTCAGCACTTCATTCTAACGAGGCCTTCCAAATCTGTGCATCCTCAACATGAAGATATTCTGCTTCCCTCTTGACAATCACACACTCTTTCAAATCTATTCACATTCAGAGCAGCAAAAAACAGGTTCTGGTTTGTGAAATTGACTGATCTGATTGCCTCTGAGTGCTTTCATCCTTCATTCACCTGAAAGTTTGATGATAGGCTGAATCTGAAGATTAAGGTCAACTGAAAAAAAAACCCAAAAAAAACTAGTGAAAGGTGGGATATATGAATATCATTCCCCCAATATTCTATATGCATATCATTAACATAATATTTGCTTTCCATTTACAGTTCTTGTAACTTTCCCAGTGGACAGCCTCAAACTTATAGTCAAGCCACTGCAGTGGTTTGAGAATGAAGTGTCTTGTGGACTATGATTACTCATGCATGATTCCTGATCAAAACATGCCTTCATGCAAGTCATTTCTATGCATTGAACGAGCACAATAATTAATATTTATCTGCAACTCAGTCTGAGCAAGTTTCCTTCAGCCCAAGTCAAAACAGTGACTATTGACCCCAACCCTGGTCAGTGTGAAAGCCCATGTAGAGAATGTCTTTTTCAGTGTCAGTATAACAAAGAGTAGATGAAACGACTAGTGACATGGGCTAAATGTTATCTTTTTTTGCTGCTCAAATAATGTAAAGATGCAAGTATACTCAGCACAAACAAACAAAAAAATCTTTGTCTGCGGGTCTGGGTTTACCTCCTCCCTCACAAGTGTTTGCCTCCTAACTAAACTTGCTTGCTTGATTGATGTCTTCTTGATAAAGATGGTAAACTCAGTGTTACAGACCCTCTGTTAGACTGCTAACACAGTTCTAGTGGGGGTCTGTGTAATCCGGACCCACAGCATTAGCACTTTGCTGTGGGGGTTCCACACTTGGTGGTGGCAGGGATTTTGCAATTCTCCATTCATCTAGCAGAGAATTCTGTGCCTTGGCAGTTGGTCCCCAAAGAAACACGTGTCATTGGCCAGCACACTTTATAGTCATTGTTTTTCACTTTGCATTTGTTTTTCATTTCTATGAACTTGGTCACTATGCAGCAAAAGTCCCATGGTAAACTGATTGTGTTTGGTTCAGCTGTCTTTGATGACATAAGAAACAACATTGTCCCCGTAGTATTTGAAATACTGTAAACATTTTTTTGTATGTTTTTGTTGTAGTTGTTTTCTCACTTGCAAATGATCACTTTTTCTACATTTGTTGGGTTTGGGCTCAGAGTCTCATCTCGCTGTTTTTATTGGAATTGGAGTCACTGAACCCTAACACTTGGATTCCCACTCATCTTTTTGGTTTTTGTCCTTCTCTTTTCTGGAAAAATCCTCCTTGTTTTCGTCCTGCTTTTCCTTGTCAGGTTTGGTCACGCTGTCGTAAGAGGGGAGAGAGGCTGTGGAAGGTGTGCTCTCCTTCTTCTCTTGGTTGGTACCACCATTCTCAAGCTTATTGTTAGTAAAAGTGTGGCGCTTGAAGATGATGCCACGTCTGATGAGGTGAGCGCGGTATGCATTCTGAATAATTCTGGCAGAGACATCCTCCTGTTTGCGGCGGAGAGTGGTGGTGATGGGTTCGTATGACACCTTGGAGGGGTTGGCAGCCACAAATCGCTCTTCCATCTGCTGCCTCAGCATGTCCAGCTCACCACTGTCACCCAGTACACGCTTTGTGAATGCAAACAGGATGTCCAGGCAGTGTATGCGATCGCCACTCACCATAGGCATGTCCATGGCAATTAGTTCTATAGTGTTGGGCTTTGGCACTCGGAGTGGGTGCTCCAGTGCATCGGCAAAGTCAGGAAGCTTGGCAAAAGTAATAAACTGAGAGGCAGTGGGATCAAACTTCTCCCAGATCTCGTAGAAGGTCTCAAAGTCATCCTCACTCAGTGGGTCAGCACTTTCCTCTGTGGCCACGCTGAAGTTCTCCAAGATGATGGCAATGTACATGTTGACCACAATCAGGAAAGAAATGATGATGTACATGACAAAAAAGAAGATTCCCACTGAGGGATTTCCACAGTTACCCTTCACATTTGTACCAGGGTTCTCCAAGTTGGGGTTGCAGTCTGGTGGGTAGTTGAGGATTGGCAGCAACAAGCCATCCCATCCACCTGATGTAGTGATCATGAAGAGGATGATCATACTGTTGCCGAAGGTCTCAAAGTTATACAAGTCGTCAATGCCTGCGCCATGCTTTACATAGCCAAAGTTGGACATGCCGAAGATGGAGAAGATGAACATAACGAGGAAGAGCAGTAAGCCGATGTTGAACAGGGCTGGCAGTGACATCATCAGAGCGAAGAGTAATGTTCGGATGCCTTTAGCTCCTTTGATCAGACGGAGGATACGTCCAATACGAGCCAGCCTGATCACTCTGAATAGGGTGGGTGACACAAAGTATTTCTCAATGATGTCAGCCAAGAACATACCTGAGGAGGAGGAGGAGGAGGAAAGTGTGAAACAAAGGAGGAGAAAACAGTCAAAACACACACACTTCAACAAGTGTCATATTTAAACGTCTCCTTCACTGCTTTGTGTTGTCTTCTGCACTCACTCACCAACAATAGACAGGATGACCACCACCACATCAAAGATATTCCAGCCATTGGTGAAGTAATAGTGGCGAAGGGCAAAGAGCTTGAGCAGGAACTCCGTGGTGAAGACTACGATGAAGATGAAGTTGACCCAGTAGAGGATGTCCTCTGTTTCATTTGACTGATCATCTGTTTCCACCATCATGGTGACCATGTTGAGGCAGATGAGGATCATGATGGAGATGTCAAAAACTTGCTGTGTCACAAAATCAAACACCATTCCCTGGATCTTATTCTGTGAATAGAGAGGGCAGAAAGAGTAATGAATGAGACATTTTAATAAGGATTCAACCAACTGCAATGTGTGATAATTAATCTGAACAACCAATTAAAAGCAGTGACCCAGAGAAAAACATACCTGTGGCCGAGGAATAGGTTTTTGTGGCTTTTTGGAGCCCAGTTTTTTCATGGCATTGTAGTACTTCTTCTGTTCCTCTGTCATGAAGATATCCTGACCTCCAAAGTAAAGAGAGAAACAAAAAACATGGTTATAATCGTACTCTACACAAATGGAAAATACACTATTAGGAGGCAGAATGGCTCTTATCTTTTTCTTTTGCTGGTTGAAGTTGTCGATAATCACACCAATGAAGAGATTAAGGGTGAAGAAGGAGCCGAAGATGATAAATATGACAAAGTAGATGTACATGTAGATGTTGACCTCGTAGTCTGGTTGGTGTTCAACCTTAAAGGGAGATGAAATGGTGAAGGTAGTATTTATCCAATTTAAAGAAAATATTTTGTTAATGACAATATCAACACTATTTCTTTAGATGTAAGATAATTACATGCTCCAACAAGCCAGCTTGATGCTGTCGGTCGCATCATAAGCGTATAAGTGTGTAAAAATCCCGATCTATTGCATGCTAACTAATAAGCTGAGATACACTGACATACTCATTTTCTGAAAAAGTAACAAGTATACCTCTCTGGAATCCACAGCAGCATACATAATGTCCATCCAGCCTTTGAACGTGGCCTTTCAAAAGAAAAAAAGAATTCAGAACATTTGTGGAAACAAAAAACAATAGTACAAAGAAAATTATGAGTTAAAAAAAAAATCAAACTCAGATGGACATCACTGCATATCCGACGATAGAGCTTGTGCATGGAAAGACACAAGTGGATGAAGAACAAATGGAATTTGAAGCAGCAACAATACAACAGAAAAAACGTTACAAGCACATAGAAAAACAAGTTAAATGAAGAAACAGAGTTGTAGAAGAGAGGAGGAGCAACACTCTCACCACTTGCAGCAGTGCCAGGTAGCCGGCGCCCACATTGTCAAAGTTGATTTTGACGTTCTTCCACCTGACCTCAGTATGGTTTAGGTTAATGAGGGCCTCACACTCGCTCTTGTTGTTGACATCTTCAACAGAAAAGTACGCCTCGGCTGTCTCATTGAAACAGTAGTAGTACTTCCCCGCAAACAGGTTGACACCCATGATACTGAAAATCAGCCAAAAGATGAGGCAAACCAGCAACACATTCATAATGGAAGGGATGGCACCCACCAAGGCGTTGACTACCACCTAGACCAGACCAGGGAAGACAGGATATCACAGTGTCAGAAACAGGAAACAAAAGTATGTCAGTCATCCCCTCCAACAAGACACGACATACTGTTATGGCATCACACATTGTACCAAAAACTGCTATTAAGATATTTATTACAGGTGGCATTAAGAGCAACGGTGCTGCCATTATGGTTGCATGTAGCCAAAAATAATCACTGAGATTGTGTGAGGAATTAATGGGAATTAATGGGCAGGACTGCACTATCTGTCCCATTCTAATTAGAACAGCACTGATGTGACTTGCAGATGGTCTTTGATCTGTTGAAGCATGTGGATAGAAATGCTAAAGGGATACTCACACACCCCCATGCATGTATCCTAAAAAACTTAAATGCTTCTGGTGTTATTTCACCTTTAAATTCAATTTATTTATGTATAAATACAAAACATTTACAGAAAATGATGGCAAGAGTCATTGACATAATGGGCCCCGTTTATAATATATCATGTAAGATATACAGTATATATTACTTAATGTTAACTCTTTAAAGTAACACCTATAAAACATTGATTAATAGTGTTTAGCCATACCACTATGAAGTGTCCATTGTTTACCACCCCCCCCCTCAGTCAGTCAACATTCTTAACTTAACAGACCCCTTAACATAATCCCCTCGAGTCAAACAATGTAAAATCATGACAGTTTTCTTTTAACACTATGATTCCCAAAAGCCACCCCAAAATCTATTCTTTTCTAATAACCCAATCTGGTTTCCCGTAAGTTAATCATAGCCAGTAATAAGCTCAGCACACAGTGAACCGCTCACTACCGGTTTAAGGCAGGCCGAGCAGCAGCTCTCAGGCAGACAGCTGAGCATGCATATCTTTGGCAGACTCGTTTTGTGGAGCCATATTCCCTCCTCATTACAGACGGGGGGCGCTCTAGAGCAGGATTCTCTCAGCATGTACACAACCTCACTGGTGTTGGGCATCATACGTTGCTTATTGTACACAATCATGTCAAATGTAAAATTGCTTCATTATATTTTTCAAATATAACTTAACTCTTTCCCACACAGTGTTGTTGCTATTGCACTCGCTGAGAGAATGACTCCCTGCTTGTTGTAAGGCACGACTGATCTGCTTTTTTTTTTTTTAAAGGAATTAGGCCATGCTGTGTGGAAAGCATTCTCAGAAAGAGGGAAAATGGCTTTCAAAAATGCAAAATGTGCATCGGCAGTTATAATACATGCGTGTTACATGGCATTGTGCAATCTCAAGATCCGCTCAAATCAATACATAAATGAATAGAGAAATGTGTGGATAGAGAGATAGCGGCTACAGAGATAATGGCTGAAGCCTTGTAAGCGTGTCTGACAAGCCATTCTGATTATTTACATGGGTGTCTGACAAATATCAGTGACACAATAGCAGATTTGTGGGCTAAAACAACATATTGGCCCACTCACAGCAAAGAATGATTGAGGTTTAGTGATTATATCCAAAGGCCCCTCGATGACTAACATCTTTAAGGGCTGGTAAAGCTAAAATTGTCTTTTGACAAAGTCTTTGGTTTGACTTATGTCAGGATAAGAGGAATTTTCTGAAATTTGGATATAGATGGCTGGACAAGGTTTCATTCCTGTACGATGCATTGTTCAAAGAAGTGGGATCGAGATTACAAAGCAGTCTTAAGAGAAAGAGGTAGCAAAGTAGAAAGTCAGAACAGCCCATAATCATTGCATGTTAAGCAGTGCAATGTGTCCATTGAAGCTGAACTGCTTGCTTGGTGCTGTTGAGTTGTGTTTACCTCTGCGTCGCTTCGTGCCCTAAGATTTAACAAGCAGGAATGTAAAAGTTCTCATCATTCCAACTCTCCAAAATCTCTTTTATACAGTGTCATCTCTCCATTCATGTACTCCCCTATTCATTTATTTATTGCTTTGACCTCAGTTTTTCCGTTTTCAATTCAAACAAAAACGGTGAATTCATTGCTGACCACTGACATTATATTACAAAACTACAGCAGGATATAAGTCCTTTGTTTGTCCACCTTTGTATTAAAAGACCACCCTCGCCTCTTTTACCACATACACCCAGTGAATGAGGTAATTCATGGGGGAATTGGTACTTCACATATCTACACTCTACTGAAGCAAATGTGCCATGACTTCCAACCCCAAAAATGACAACATCTTACTGACAGCTCTGTTTTCCATCATAACATTCATGATCACATCCAAAAAGCTTATCCAGGGCCTAAAAATATTGATCTGCTCATATGCAAGGGCATCACATTTTAGTCACTGGATATCTAGTATGAATGAGAATTTTTAAGACTAAATAAATTTTCAATCAACCATCAAATTTTTAAAAGATAAAAGATTACCCAGGCTTCTTCTGCTGGTCTGTTATTTTTGGGACATACTAAAGAGAGGCAATACATTGTCTGTTTAGGGTTGAGAGTGTTGTCTGAACACTATAGTGCTAGTCAACCTATGGGCCACCACCCACCCAGATCCAGAGTTTAACTGGGCCCATTGTTGCCTCCCAGTTTGCTTCCCGTGGGAGTGGAAGGCAACATGAAGCCAGGGCCTGCTGTACGCGCTACAGTTTGTGGTGCCATGACATGACAGCAGTAATGCCTTGTGTGAAATGGCAGCCTCGCATATTTGCTAAGCTTCTGCCGACATTTCCAAAGGAAGGCAATGGAAATCATATTAAATATTTAGTATGGACAAAAGCAGTCTAGGAGACCAATCTGCCACCAGAATGGACTGTTAGCAGATCAGTCAGTCAGAGGTTATCACCTGAGGTTAGGCAGAAACTTAACAAATGCTTTCCTCACAAAGCCACAACACAAAGAGTGTGTGGTTTCTGTCTCAGTCCCTGACGCACAAAGATCCTGGACAATCAGGAGAGAGTGTGGTGACCCTCCAGCGGTCTGGCCCAGCCAAACCAGGTCTTGGTGAAGT
Organism: Solea senegalensis; assembly: GCF_019176455.1. Classification (NCBI taxonomy): domain Eukaryota; kingdom Metazoa; phylum Chordata; class Actinopteri; order Pleuronectiformes; family Soleidae; genus Solea; species Solea senegalensis. Next base: position 13,103,935 of record NC_058031.1, on the reverse strand, counting down.
GAGTAGTGGAGGAATAAGGAGGTGCGAAGGAAGAGGAAAAGGAAGAGGAGAAGGGGTGAGGGTAGGGTGGGTGCTGCACAATGCTGTGCGTACAGGGGCTAAGGAGGTGGGGACAGTCTGAGGTGAAGAGGAAAGGCTCAAACTAGTCGACAAAGCAACCAGTCCAAGAGTAGTTAGAGAGATAGTTCAGGAGAATGAGATAAGGTGAGATAAAAGAGACAGGAGGGACTACGGTGACAACAACCAGGCTCAAACCTCTCGCTACCACCCTTCATAAAGACAACCAATCAGATCTATGTATTTTAGAGAGAGATGGCTGAAGCAACCAGCTGTCCTGTTGCAGAGAAGTGTTTAATGTTCTGCAAACCACTAGATATTTTGATTTCTCTGAGTGGTTGTTTGGCAGCCGTCCTGACAAGTTTTGGTGTGTTTGGTCGGGCAAAAGATTAGGTGGTGTCCCACAGCTCCCAGGTTCCTGCTGGTTGTTCTCCACGCCAGATGCCCAGATGTATTGAGGGATGGTGTGAGCTGGGGTGTTATGGGAGCAGAGTGGGGGGAGTTATGGGAGTATAAGGTGGGGCAGGGGCTCAATTAAAAGCAGTGGTTGAAAATCAGGCCAAATGAAGAGCTACTTGTTGATCTGAATGCTCTATGAGATGGTATGTAAGTTTGGTTTGCATTTACCAATTTCACATTCACTTTGGCCAATTAAGAAGATAGATGAGGTTATTTCTAGTTTGTCACTTGTGTGATGAGGCAGCTTTGTCAAAGTTATTTCTGTTGCTCTTTGGGTCATTGTTACTATGAAACAAATCCATTTTTGTTTGTTGAAGAAAGTCAATTGAAATGCATGTTGTTCTGCTGAATATAACTTCACTGTTAACTTAACTCAGTCTCCCAGCTGCATCATGACTTGTTCTTTCGCACTAACAAAGGCATGGTACAGGACTGCGCATGGAAAGGTGACTTTTTGGTGTTCATTTCCTGGTTTAAAAAACACTCCCCCAATATTATGGAGTCTTTTTTTTGTCCTCTTAGTTTGTTTTTAGATCAGTTCTAGCATGCTTTAAACTGTTGAATGGGCATGCGGAAGGATCAGCTGCTTAGCTTTGGATCTTACCCTCATCCCTTCAAAACGTGACAAGGCTCTGAGGGGTCTCAAGGCCCTTAGTGTCCTGAGTGATTTAATGGGCCCTAGATCGGAGTAGCCCAGCGCATTAGCTACAAGGCTGACTATAGACACCTATACAAAAACAGAGAAGCAAAAGAGGTTCCAAACTGTTAGAAGTGAGAATATTCACTAGGGAAGAGAGACGGCCCTGGCATAGGTGGAGAGTTGCTTGACATACACACATAAATCGATCCATGTATGTGCATGTATAATATTGCATTTATACATGTATATACACTGAGAGAGAAGGTCAATGTTTAGTATAGGGTTCATGTGCGTATTATTTTTAGTAGCAGCAGGTCGTAGGGATTGTTTGTCTGTTATTTTGGGGCAGTTGACGAGATGTGAAAAGTCCTTTGTACCTGCAAAAAATGTGGTTGAGAGAGAAAGAGAGGAGATAGAGACATAAGACTCAAATAGAGGGCAAATTAGGCAGAAAAGACTGCTACATGATTTAGTAAAGACACAAGCAAAGGGACCGGGAGTGGAACAGGAGTTGGGGGGGTAAGGGAAGGAGAGAGGTTGACCTGTAGAAGCCGATAAAAACCCAACAGACTTGAGAGCCTTACCCTTGCCCCTCTAATATTGTCTCTCCATGTCGCTCTTGGGCTGAGGCATAAAATCCCATATAATTTAAGACAGACAAACTAATGGAACCTAAGAGAAAGAATACAAGTAAACATGTGCAAGTGTGTCATTTTGACATTTCCAAACTGTGACATTGCATTTAGAATCAAGAAGGAAAGCCACAGTCACAGAAGACACACACAAGAACCAGGGGTGGAGGTTAAGGGTAGACTGTACATAGTTATTGTCACTGGATACCACTGAAAGGACAAAATGACATAAATTACAATTGTTACACACAGTTAACAACAGTTAACAATAACATAACCTCAAAGAAACTGGTGTAGCCCTTCTCACGTCCCACAGCAGCCACCAATGTAATGTTGCAGCCAAAGAACACTTCATGGTATCTTATCATTAGTTAATAACATTCGTTAAACCCTTAAATTAAACTATTTAGTCAAAAGGTAAATACACATCTATACTAATAGAGCCTTTATCACTGTAATAATTTAAAGCTAATTTAGACATAGTGGTCTGAGTTATTGTACCCACTTTAAGTCTGCTCTATAGAGCTGATCTAAGTTGAATACATGTGTATTGCATCATTACACATCAGGAAAATGGAGTGTGGTCAATAAGCTGCACTAATGTTCTCTGACGTGTGGTAAGTGGTGGAGGAATGACTTAGCCTTGCTGAAGTCACCTCAGTTATGCTAAGGCAGCCATTTCAGGCTGACTGCTGCACAGGGAAGATTGTAAGGAAGTATGCTTTGGCTGAATGCAGGTTATTTATGATGCAAAATGCAGAGTGGGCGGCTGTATTATAATAAGCCTCAAAACAATTTAGTTTGTCCAGGAATTAGTGCACAAACACAGGTCGACATTATCCTCATTATCCTCAGGATTTTGATGATTTATTTGCTAAACTAATATTCTGAGTCTGGATGCTGGAGGGACTGAGGGAATACCAGTTCCTTACAAATAAGGATAAATATCAACAGAAAGCACCTCCAATCATCCACTGACACCAATCAGTCAAACTCACCGCAATAATTACACAACATCCAAAGCTTACCAAAGTCACGGAGGGAGGATTGTTAGAGGCAAAATCTTCATTTTACTGTTGCCATCATCAACACTGACTAAAAGAGATTTCCATTTCAACCATTTAGCTGTAGAAATCCATCAGAACTAAAAAAAGAGCAGTAGGAAAAGGTGTCAGCACAGATTAACTGTTCAAACATTCCGCCCAGAATGTCCTGGATGAGGCTTTTATTGAGATTCTGCTCAGATTTCTCCATTTCCTCACTCTGTGGCACAAAGCCTCTGGCAGGTAGACAGTAAAACAAAAGATTTTGCCTTTATCTATACTACAGTGTTTGGGGTAATTGTCACCTTCAGCCTGACCCTTTGGAGAGGCCCCCAATTGGGGTGCCTGGTCTCTGGCCCCCTGCTGGGCCAGCTGTGCGGTAGCAGCCTCAGCATCTCAACGTCCTTCACGAGCTCTGCAAGGCAAGGCCAGTGACATCTGGGGCTGTGATCCCATGATGACGACAGCACAAACCAGAGCCTCACAGAAATAAAACAAACTAAAAACAAACAGAAAAAAACACAACAAAGCAATGATAATAATCTGAGAAAAATGAAAATTGATGAAGTCTATCAGCCTCTCCCTCACCTGAAATTTGTTATGAATTCCATGCTACAGTAAGATGGATATTGATAATTGTTTTAACAACATAAGAGAAAAAATATAATTTCTACAAACTGATTTACGTTTACCTCGCTAACATTACATTTCTTGTCCCTGACATTTTGCCATTAAAAAAAGAAATGTGAAAACATTGTCAAAATGGAAATTAAAAGGATGCAAGGCAAATAATGACAGAAAGATGTAACACGAGGAAAATGAGGAGGAACACACTCACACACTAAGAGAAAAATACAAGCCGGTCTAATGATGGTGCCCCCCCATTTGTGAGTCCATGGCAATGGTTTGACCCCACAACATAGAGGCACAACACAACCCAGACTCATCAAACACAATACTTGTTGTTTTTGGAGGGGGAGCGCTAGTGAAGACCACACTTACCGCCGGCTGCCTGTCACCCACCATCATTACATTTCAGCGAGCACAATATCACCACATTCCTGAGGATACGTGTTCAAGAGGAAATGAGAGGAGGATAAGGAAAGAAGGGAAGGAGAGGGACACCACACTTTGATTGACATGTGGTGCCCTGCACTGTCCAAAGTGCTGGGCTTGAGATCACACCTACAGAGAGGGAGTATACAATGGCAATAACCAGAACTATAGAATTAAGTGTGGTATTAGTGTCATGAAGTCAACCTCTGTATGTGCAGTATGTGTCAGTGTTCTAAGTATAAGCTGAAAAACTGCTGCTTCTTTAAGTGAGCCGTACACAATTAGAACTAGGGATGTCCCAATCCAGATCTCAACTATCAGATCCGGCATTTTTTAAGTGGGTGAATGTTGAGGTAACAACTATATAACTATAGCCCCGCCACTCAAGTACAGCTCATACTCATTATTTATTTCAGTACCAGTGACACATTTAAATAAAAAAGTGTACTGTGCGGCTCTGTTATATAAAGCAGATATCAGATACTTAACAGTAAAGAGCTCAGACTGGGATTGGAGGCCAGTCAATTGGGACATCACTACTTTTAACAACACAATTCAGCAAGTGTTATTTTAAGCTATACAAACAGTATCATGTATAGATTTAAAAAGTTATTTTCTGTGGCATGTAACAGTGTGTTTGCTGGGGTTCTGGGTTAAAGGAAATTGTAATGAGCCAACATTGCAACCTCTGGCCATTGATGGGAGTCCATTCACGGTTATTGGCTGAGGTGTTGGACACTGCGGAGAGGTGGTTAGTTCAAGGAGAAAGTCAGATGTCAGGTAAATTCTTATTCTATTCAATTCTGCCACTCAGTACAGAATACTTCTTGATTCAGCATTTATGTAATATTCATATTTGTATAAGTTTGTAGCCATGGAATTGATCCCCTTCCTTCTTCCCCACATTAAAAACTTGGCTTTCTTAAAATCCTTTCATATCCATTTTAAAATTAGATAAAAATGGAGGTAATTCAGTATTTGTAACAGCAGAATAAAAGAAGAGAAAGAAGAATTCCCCCAGCTCTGGTCTTTCAGACTTGACTGACTTGAGGAGCAGAGAAGTTCACAGAGAGACAGAGAGAGGACAAAGGTACAAACTATATCAAACATCACACAGGTCAGAAACACAGGAATAGACAACTTTACACAGACACACTTTTGACACGTCCTACTGCTCTGAGATTATCTTGAAAATGGTTCATTCATTAATTAGTTTAGTTATTGATTGCTTGATTTTCACATGTGGTTTCATCTACGTTTAATTTTGGAGAAGTCCTACTGCTCTGAGAGTGACTTGAATACAGTGAATGGATGCATTAGTCTGAATATTGATTGGTTGTTTTTCATATGTGGTAGCATCTATGTTGAACTGTGGATGCAATTATGAATCATTTCTACAGAGCAGAGAAACAGACAGATCTGTTTCGTGCTTGTGGCAAAACCATGAGTGAATTTTGACTCACAAGCTATTAATTACTGTGCACATTCAAGCATCTCAGAGTGATCAACACACAGTAAAAATAAAATATTATTATAATAATAACGATAATAATAACAATAACTGCTGCTTGATGGAGTTGTAAAAGGTGACAGAGGAATATGTTGATTTGATATGGACAGACTATTGCAGTCATGTAAAACACTGTCCTTATACCATGAGTAAAAACAAACAAACAGACATATTCTCTCTCACCGATCACATGCCATGAAGCAGAAATTCAGTATAAGTCCTGACCTTTCAAACCTAACCACACCCTTATGACAACAATCGGAACAACAGTCAAATTCTGTATATGGTAGACATAGTATGTGTGTGGAAAATAGCATTAGTACTGCTTTATTAATTTATATAAATGATGTAAAATATACAGTATTTCTACCGGTGTATTGCTGTTGGACCAGGGTGTGGTTAAACAAGATTAACAAGATTAAAAAGAGCAAGAGCTGCACTTACATCCACAATGAAGAAGTCCAGCCAGCACCAGGCATTCGTGAAGTACTTGACAAAACCATAGGCGACCCATTTCAGCAACATCTCCAGGATGAAGATGTAGGTGAAAACCCTGTCAGCATACTCTAAAATGATCCGAATGGTCTTCCTCTGCTCGATATACACATCCTCAAAGGCCTGTGGGGAAAAAGAACCTTGGTTAAATCAATGTTTAATTTGAGAAAGCTGTGACAGAACCAGCATTTGATTTCATTACGACAATTGGAAATCCACATAGCAACAGAAGTTTATGTTAAATTTATGATGAAGTAGAAGATAGATGAAGAAGAGGTGGGGACCTAGAACAGAACCCTGGAGGACACCTGTGGTTACTGGAAATGGCTGGGTACCTCGGCTCTCCTTCTTTTTTAGTTTTAATGAGTCATCTTTATTGAACCTTTATCCTGTTTGGAGTTTCTCAAAACTGTGAAACGTGTTCAAAGAAGGAAAATGCTAACACGTCTGTCCTTACCAGGGCACCGCTACTGAGAAGGATCATGAAGATGATGAGGGTCTCAAACCAATTGTGCTCTACAATCAGGTAGCAGGTTTTTCTCAGGAACCACCAGAGCTTCCCCCAGCCCATCGTGATGTCAACGTCACAGCACTTGTACTTGGCCACACAAGCTGCATACACACAGGAGGAGGGAGATAAGTTTAATTTCTTTTTTCTTGCTGCACCTTCAAACAAAAAAAAAACACCTTCACTTTCAGTGATCATTATTCACAATAATCAAAAAAGAAAGAAAAGAGGGTGTATGTAAGAAATGCATTGCATTAAGTTATAAAATCACAAAAATAAAATGACTCAAATACTAGTTTCCCTGACAACAACGGTACAGCCAGATTATTCACAACTTTCTATGTTGTGTGTAGTGGGAGAGGGGAGGAAGTGTAGCTCCTCATAGATCGGTATTTTGGTTCATGCTCCATTGTTTCCTCAAAGTACCTGGAAATATCAAGTCTCTGGGAAGGAGGGGCAGTGTGCTCCAATATTTTTCATTTGGATTGCGGTACCTATTTTAAACTATAGTTGCATATCTTACATTAACAATTAAAATTGTATCCAAATCGCAGGAGGCGCAATATTTGTTCAAGCCAAAGTGTGTGTCAAATTACCATTTCAGTTGAAATATTGTCCTATACACATCATATTATAGAAAGAAAACATCTCAAATATCACACAGTAATCATTAAAAATGTTATTCTAAATGAAAATGAGAATAACTTTCCAAAAATGACTACTCCCTCTCATGTCGCAGCACTTCTCTGTATCACTGAACTTTCCCATTTTTTACAGTCTATGTCTCTTTTTCACCTTTTCTTCAGTTCATGACAGCATCCATTTCACTGAGCAACTTCTCTATAACGTCATCAGGATTACGTGCATCACTGAGGAACGTCATTTTGATGTTTGACACTGTGGCGACAACCTTCCAAAAGGTGTGTGCACAGTGCTGTCTCTCCACTTTCTACTCTTACACGCCATAGGAGGTACAGTGTTTGACCTTTACCTTTCTTGTCATCATATGTTAATTTATGTCTATTGTTTAATTTATTTAGGAGCCTCACATTATTATTTATCAAAGGATTTTTTTTACATACTGTCAGATTAAATTGAGATGGCCTCCAAATTGTTAGTATTCCAGTCCCCTAATTAATGGGTAGTGTTTCTTTACAATATCGTTGTCCTTCACCCTGCCACCCTTTGCTCAGTGCTCAGCCTAGAACAGACTCTGCTTTGTGGAGTGGGGGTAGTGGGTGCAGCAGGAACAGTGGCCTCACCATCTGTCCAACACGCCTCTGGTTCCATGTATTCCTCCACTGTCTCAACCACCACCACCTCCTCCACATCTGGCTTGATGTCGATGGTGCTGCCTTCTGACGAACTGGTGTCATCCAGCTGAAGGCACACACAGAGAAGACAGGGGCATAGTTTCAGTGATTCAGAAACATTTTGCGGTTTTTTTTTTTAATCACTAAGAATCACTCATGGAGCCACTTAAAAGTCATATCAGTCAGGAAGTGTTGATATCATGTTATATCCCATTTGTGCTGCCTCAGTCTCTAAACGAAGAGAAACTTGAAGTATTATTTGATCTCAGACTTTTTTTCATATTGAAATTGACATCATAACAATGATGAATGTCACATATCATACCCATGAACACTGAAATGGAATATCAAATAGCAGCTCATTTGCTTTCTATGTCTCAATGCATTTCCTCAAAAGACACACATCAGCAGATATCCATTTCATCCACACTGCTTGCCTGCTACAGCCATTCTATATAACTCTAATATAACTCCATTGAAAAATGGAGTTATATTAGGGCCTGATCAGAGCAGAGTAGTCAGCTATGCTCATAGTTTTACTGTACTGAGAGGAAACTGCACGTAGCTTAGGTTTACAACAAAAACAACAACACATGGCCTCTTGGAGCATCAATTATCATATTTACATATTGACACTTAGGTAAGCAAAAGATTCCAACCAGTTCAAGGTCATTCCCTGCCAGAATGTTTAAAATTATTAAGATGGGAGGTAACGGTTTACCTTACAGTACTGCAACAACATAGTAATAAGTTAGAATTGGTTGTAAATCATAGTGTTTTTACTGTACTGTAATGTAAAATGTTACAGGAGGTGTAAATACATATAACATTTTCACTGACCTCTTTGCTATTCTCATTTTCTGATTCACTGCTGAAGTCCTCTGTGTTGAGATTCTCAAAATCCGACTCTCCCACAGCTATGGGCACGCAGACGGTCAGATTCGGATTGTGAATGAAAGACATGTGGTCCTCATCTATCATATACTTCCCAACGCTGCTGCCAATACCACTGGTGGTGCCATTGCCATTTTTGGCATAGTCCAGGTCACGGTTGATGTCCACCCCAGTGTGATTAGCAATGCAGTTCAGCTTCTTGTCATACATGTCATCCAAAGGCTTCTGCTCGTCCTCCATCGGCGGTTTCTTCAGCAGACTGGCCACCAGTACCCTCATCTTTGCTTTTATCCACGCAATCCCTTTCTTGATGCGTATTACTGAAATCTGCAGGTTGTTGAGCTCACCGTCATCATCTGTCGCAGCCAAGTTGTCAGCGCTGAAAGAGCTCAGCAGCAAGGCAAGGAACAAGTTCAACACCTTTGGAAAAGGAACACAAAATCAGTAATCAAATATTCTGGAGTAATTTGAGTCTTTGGCCATTCTATAATTAGTTAGTACACCACCGGGGACACTCACCACCAGGTTGCCAATGACCATGACCATCATGAAGACGACGAGGCACATGGCCTGGCCAGCCACTTCCATGCAGTCCCACATGGTCTCAATCCACTCACCACACAGCACCCGGAAGACGATTAGGAAGGAGTGGAAGAAGTCATTCATGTGCCAGCGGGGGAGCTCACAGTCCCTGTCTATCTTACACACACAGTCTTTATAGCTCTTTCCAAACAGCTGCATGCCCACCACAGCAAAGATGAAGACGATGATGGCCAGCACCAAAGTCAGGTTCCCCAGGGCTCCCACCGAGTTACCGATGATCTTGATCAACATGTTGAGGGTGGGCCATGACTTGGCCAACTTAAACACTCTCAGCTGAAGTGGGGTGGTTGAAAAGAGTGAGTGGGATATGGTTTAGGCATATTTGTTTTCTGTGAGCTTAATAATTGAAAGTACACATGCTAAGATGTTAACTAAATAAGGCATTTGTCTTTATGGAAAAACTGAGCATTTACCAATCGGAAAGACCGCAATACAGACAGGCCTTCAACGTCAGCCAGAGCCAGCTCCACTAAACTCAGCGTCACAATGAAACCGTCAAAACAGTTCCAGGCCTCCTGAAAGTAGTAGTATGGATCCATGGCCGCCAGCTTAAAAAGCATCTCCCCTGCAAAGATTCCGGTGAACACCTAGTGTGTGGGACAGAGAGCAGATTCCAACATCAGTGAAAGATCAATCAAAGAAAATTAGTTCTGATCCATTATCTTACACGTTACATACAAAAGTATGTTGTGTGTGCGTTTCTGTGAGTATGAAACAGCATTTATTTGAGTTATCTGAGTCTCCTGTCACTTTATTCAGGTGTTGCTGATTAAGAGGCAAACAGTTTTCTACTGTGATCGGGTTTAAGTTTCATTTTTGATTTGTTTATTGGAAATAGAAAGACACATGTTTAATGGAAATGGAAAATAAGCGGACATTGGAAGAAAAGAAATCGCTGGTATAATTTCAGACACAAAGGAAAACCTGGTCGTCAGCAGCCAGTAGTGCCACAATCTAGGACTTAATCGCTACACGTAGTGCTGTCCACCATTGAGAGGATCACTCAGGATGGATGTTAATATCAGGTCTGAACAGGGTCTGGTACGTTGCTGCAGTAACTGGACTTTGGGATTTTGACACAACATATTTTAAATGTGAAAATACTGCCAGGATTCAGATTTACTCAGGTTCCTTAAAATGCCTGTTGTGAAAATGGCCAGGTGGAGTTATCCAAGCCAAGAAGCAGGAACCATTTTAAAGCAGCTCATCGATCAGCCTTCATGAAATATTAATGCAGGCTTCCCACCAGTCGGCCAACCAGCAGAGAGAATGGCTGGTTCCGCTGAAGCAAACATCAGCTCCACTCATCCAGAGTTGAGAGAGAGAGAGCAAGAGAGAGAGAGAGAGAGAGAGGAGGAGAAGAAAGGGAACATGTATGTGTGTTTGTGAAGGAATGTGAATCACATGGAAACAGGGAAGCAACGCTCAACTGAATGGAGACAAAAATTACAGTCCCGAAAATAACACCTCTGTAACACCTAGTCCTGAAATAGATGAAATAGTTTATGGTTAAAAGTGATCAAAATAACACAAAGACTGCCACTCACCAGATTTCCCACACTCAGCATATCTTCAAAGTCGCCTGTCATGGGGTAGTGCTCCATGGCCATGAAGAGGGTGTTGAGAACAATGCAGATGGTGATGGCTAAGTCCACAAAGGGGTCCATGACTATCAGATTCATAATCTCCTTGATCCTAATCCATATGGGGCAGCACTCCCAGATCAGGAATGTGTTAGAAAACTTATACCAGCATGGCGGACACTTGCGCTGAGACTCCTCCAGTTCTGAAGACATAGCGCGGATTACACATCAAAACCAAACATAATGGTGTGCTTCAGCATACCGCATGCAATGGTATCAAATAATAGAAAAAAATTGTATGCATTGTATGTATCTGGTACTGTTCGATATGCAAAGCAGATAAGCAGGAAATTCATGTCAAACTAATCAACCAATGACAGCAGCCCTAGTTAAAGAATAATGAGACAGCAGATTAAATAGCTAGGTTAAAGTGGCAGTACCCTCCACTAATGTGTTGGTAATGACGCTCATGACACTGTTGGCCCGCTCTTTCCGCCCAAAGGAGGTATTGAGCTGGTCCACAGACACCATCAGGGAGCCCGACAGCTTCTTCTTCACCTCAACCTCAGTAGTTGGCTGTTAGGAGGAGAGGAAGAATCAAGCACCCATGGAGAGGACATGAACACCATCCCATCTCACCACCGGTGGCTGGCGGAGGGAAGTGCACAACAGCATTGGCAGGAAAAAGTAGTTGAAGATCAGCTTTGTTTAGGGTCGAGACAAGGCATGTTTCATTCTTCTCTATCTCAATGCTGGTTTCAAGGAAGATGTAAGGTGTATGCTGTAAATGCATGCAGGTCTCAGCCAAAGTGGGAGAAGTGGGTCTAAGGCAACATGAACTAATTGTATTTGAATGTAATTAGCTCGTCCCAATTAAACAGCAAATTGGTCGTGAGATACTAGGAAAAAAAGAGCTGCCTCTGCATGAATGCGTTTTCAGTCCTGTCATGCAATATTGCAATATAATTTTTCAGTTAATTTACAAAATGTCCCCCAAATCTGGCTATTTTTATTGTTACTTGCACATTGATGCTACTGTATCTTCCTACTTTGAAACCATACTACTTATATTGCAACCATCAAGTCAAGACCATCATAAGAGATTATAATGGAGGCATGTCGATCAGAGCCATCCAGTTGTCATGCATGAGCATGCTCCAAGTCAAAGAGAGGGAGAGGAAATAACAAACATCATAGCATTTCTTCTATTAATCTATATGTCATGCTTGTTCTTGTTCTTTAGGGTTTATATCTACCATGCTAACTAGAATGTGACTATTCTACTAAAGTTGACCAGAGAGATTTTGGGAAACAGAAAATGATAAAGACAGACAAGGACAGCAGCCCTCCTTTGTTTTTAAATAATAATATTAAGCCTGATAGGTGGCGTGTTGTTTGTGTAGAAACTATGGGATATTATCCAAGTAATAGGGAAGCAGATAAAGTGCCTGTGGCTCTACAGTGCTGGTCCCCACTGTTTCATCTGCCTCCTACTGTAGATCTACCCACTCACGATAGCAAAGGATCTGGATTCCTGGAGGAGGAACACATCAACACACTAGAGCAGGTTAACTCATCATGATATGCTATAACTCATCATGATATGCTGATTGTTAACAAACACAGTGTTTTTGTTACTTAGGTGATGATGACATCCCACACATAAAGGTGTGCATTAATTCTTAAACATAGGGTTTTATCTATGTGTAAAGATCTCTAGTTCATATGGTAATGCAGTAGAGTAACCATGTGTTATACATGTATGCATAAACTTGATATGAACATGTTCAAAACATTGACATTCATTGTTCAAATCAAACAATAAAACTGCCTGGAAGTCACTGACAGACCCAGTTAAACTAAACTATCAAATGCAGGGTTTGCTTAAGTATAATCACTGTATAACTTCTATTATTTCTCCATCCTTTGTCTAGTGTCAGAGGTCAGGGGCTGGGAGAGGGAGGGGGGCGTGAGCGCTTAGCCAAGAGATACATACGGACTTGCAAAGATGACAGTAGAGAATAGAGAGCCAGAAAGAAAAGGAACGGTCGAGAGGGGGCCATGCCTAGATAGGTCTACTCATTGACTTCCTTACACTGTCGTCAGTGGCTGCCTTATCTATTTTCACCTCAGGCAGAAGGCGTCCACCAGGCCCAGGGCCGATGAGTGACACCACGCCATTGCAATCCACCGTACTGTTCCTCTTCCCATGGTACCCGCTGTAGCTGCTCCGCCGATATGGGCTAAACAGGGAACCCCGGCGCTCCTCACACTCCTCCACCGTGCTGTGCTCATCATCGGCAAACTCGTTTTCTGAACCGACGTCCTTACTGCGGCCCTTGAAACTGAAGATGCTGCTCTTGCTATTATGGCGAGACAGGAAAGGCGAGCCAGGGATACTGAGTAGGGACTGAGGAGAGGAGAGGAGAGGAGAGGAGAGGAGAGGAGAGGAGAGGAGAGGAGAGGAGGGGGGGTGGGAGAGATATTAATGTAGCTCACTGTGTTTTCTGAAATATAATTGATTGCACCATCATTGTTATACAGTTTGTCATCAGTTCTTGGGGTCATGATGAACGGCAAAATCTGTGGGAAATTTACTGCAAGATTTTCCCTGAGGAGACATAGAAATCACATGACTTGATAAATATGACAGAAACACATAATTAGGTCGGCTATATCCGACACTCTCAAGGTCACACACACAGAGACACAGAGACACACACACGACAGAGTTACAGGTGGCTCAGACGACATGGAGAGGAACATGAGTCATGACAACATCAATCTGTGCTGCCACTAGTATTGATCCTGCATTATTATATCTGCACACTGAACCAGCGAGTTTACGACACCAGTCTTCTCCCTGTGCAGATGATGGATGTAAACAGTGAATTTCACACTTGTGTTGAAGGAGTTGCATGCAGGCCAGCATGCCTTGTTGTCGTGTTTGGTGAATTCTTCAGTGTAAAAACGTTGACAAATGTAAGAGCCAGTGGAGCCTAAACAAAGCAGCAGGATTGTTCGCTCTGAAACATTCATGTAATCACTGTGAATAATTGAGGAGCTGGACATGTGCTTCCAAATCTCCTGCCACACTATGTGCTCCTCTGCAAGGTTTGTTTTTATAAACACAAGTAATTATCACTGCGACACATAAACCTGTGCAGCTTGCATGAAGTCTAGCCATTCACATAGTTTAAATGTTATATTTTTGTGTGCAGGGTTTCTGCCTTATCTCGACTATGGGGGTGACTGTAATTTCAAGTATGCAGCTCAGAAAATTAAAAAACCCAAATAGCAACATGTACCAGCTACTCAGGATGATCTACAACCTTCCTCATCCTTTACAAGCCTATCAAATGTAATTTATAGGCACATACAATCAGTAATATGTGTTTCAAAAGTAACTGATGCTGCATTTACAACAATAAAGAAGGTGGTTGTTTTCCTCACCTGGTTCATAATGGAAGACTTTCGACCCAGCCTGTTATCCGGGAAACGGAAGCGGCTCCGCTTGCTGCCATCATCCGAGTCCGACTTGACAAACTTCTCGCTGTCGCCTTTCTCCTTCTCCTGCTCTTTCTGTCGCCATTTCTTCTTCCGGTTGCGCCGCTCTTTGGCACTCTTAGAGCTGAGTTTTGACATCTCGGATGAACTGCATGAGAGACGCCCTCCTCCACCATCATCCTCTACTGCATCCTCCGACACTGTGCCTGCAGATGTTGCCATGGCAGCCGTCTGCAAGGACAGATACAAAAATAATGTCAAAACAATGATATGACACAATTGAGATATAATTCCAGCCAATATCCTGCAGAGCACTGACCTGGGCTTCTTCCTGTTGTTTCCTGAGCTGCTCAAGCATGGCCTTGAATTCCTCCTCTTTCTGCGCAGCCTCCTCCATGGTGGCCTGGTTCTGCTCCTCATAAGCCATGGCCACCACAGCCAGGATCAGATTCACCAAGTAGAAAGATCCCACAAAGATGACCAGGACAAAGAAGATCATGTAGGTCTTCCCTGCTGCCCTCAATGTCTGAGAGAAGAGATACTCATGATTACGTGACATATGACCTAAACGGCAGCATCACAGTCAGTGTCCACCTGCTCATCAGACATCATGGACAAATGTTTATGTGGCAAGGACGACAGGCAGATGTGTTGAATGTACTTTTCAGCAAAAAGATTCCTTCCTCTGGACCGAAGATTCAGCGTGGGTTAAGGTTACAAACACAGCTACAGGTAATCAGTCATTTTTTTCATTTCATGCCCTGAGCTCATTAACATTCTTAGCACAAGCTCAAGGTTGTAATGTTCGTCAGGGAGAGCCTTGACATATGCATTTTGACCCACTTTTGTATGCACACTGTATCCGTCAAAAAAGAAATCCTACCTACTGCGATATGAGAGAAAAATCTTATTTTTCATACAGGTACATTTAAGGGTTTTGGGTACAGTACATGTTCCCAACTAATCCTTTCCTCTCTTCTAAAGATGATCTACAAAGACTTCCTGGGATAAAGATGTGAAGGTTCTGAGAATCAGGTATGAAGAACAGAACATTCATTTCACAAACAGAATTCTAACCTAAACATGGTTGCATTTTTTTCCAATGACACAATAGCGGTGAGAGTCTGTAGTTTTTTAGCTTGAAGCTGAATTTCAAAGATAGGACCAAAAATAGAAGTGTAAGCTGGGACGCTCCTGTCAGGTCTCATCTGTCTCTTAGTGTAAACTCGAGAACAGACTGACGGCAGAGGCTACATACAGCTGAACAAAGCCAGTCAAAGTGAGAATAGTGAGGAAAGACAAAGGTTTAGCTGAACTAGAGGCAGAGTCATCCACCATTTTCTGTCTTTTTACCATTTTTAATCTTTCTATATTTTTTACATTTGTATGTACTTTTGTTTTCTTTCATTTCTGTCTTTCATATATCGTTGTTCAGCACCTTGATTCCACCTTAATGTGTGCAAAGTGCTTTATAAATAAAACGCGTCTTGCCATTCAGCCAGTAAAGACGAGATGAAGATCAAATTAGATTTAAATATATAAATAAATTTCATCCGCGATCAACAATATTAGGGTTATACTATGTTTTTCTATAGAATGTGTCATCTCTTCATTATTACTGTTACTGAGAGCTTGCAATGTCATGTTTTTCTTGGTAACATTAAAACAAATGTTGGTCTGATCAGTGAGGGATGGCACATTTTACTTGGAATGTCAGTATTTCTCCATTTACAGACAAAATTCACAAATCTACGCAGCTCTGTTGTGTAAGTGCTTCAGGTGCTAGGAAATAGCTGAACTACATCGTCCTTACCAGCATGTAAAGGTTTTCCCAGAAGTCCTGTGTCATAAGTCGGAAGAGAGCCAGGAAGGCCCAGCCGAAGCTGTCAAAGCTGGTGTAGCCATAGTTTGGATTCCTCCCAGCTTTCATGCATAAGTAGCCCTCTGGGCAGTGGCTGAGAGGTGAGGTGAAGACAGAGAGACACAGACAGACAGAAGAGAGAGAGGGGGGAAAGACCAAAAGTGACTCAGTATCATTTTGTATTTACTTATAATACAATCTGACAACAGCTAGACAGAGGAAGGCAAGAAGCGCAACTCACCCAGAGTCAGAGCTGTTCCCACAGAGAAGAGCGTCCAACTGACCAGGCAGGAAGTAGAAGTTGGCTGGGAAAAAAAATAAAAAATAAAGCCACAATGAGTCATATCACTCACAATCTGTCACAGAAGCTGCAATGTCCTATAAATCACTTCAGACTAAATTCGGACTTCAGTTTGCGAATTCAGTGTCGTTCACTTCCTGCTGCCAAAATGACATAATGTTTCCTTGTTTCAGCATATGGGCTGACTCATACTTCCAGGCGGCTGCCAGCGCACCGTTGGCAAAACACCTTTACTTACCATCGTTCATGATGTACTCGCCCCAGTCGAAGCCCTTGCTGCCGTTGGCCAGGACGGACTGGTTCATGTCGATGGGCCAGATCACACACTTTTGGCGCAAGTTGCCCATGAAGAGCTGGAGACCGATGAGGGCAAAGACGCTCAGGCAGAAGACAGTCAGGATCATCACATCCGAAAGCTTCTTCACAGACTGGATCAGGGCACCCACAATGGTCTTCAGGCCTGGAGAGCATCCACGTGCACACGTGCACACACACACACACACACACACACACACACAAACCATGCAGGTGATGCAGCAGCTGCTGATGATACACATATGACTCTCTGGAGTGTCTGTGGTGTTTTGTGTGATGCAAATATCTTTTATCTCCAATAAGACATATCAAATTTTGAGTGGATTTGTCAACACTATGCTGCTTTCGTGACATGTAGCACATAACTATGTCTTTAAGCAATGCATTTTCAATGATCAGTATAATAATGTGTTAATGTTAATGGGGTGGAGTGGCTCAGTGGTTAAGACCAGTGGTCGCAAGTTCGACTCCACCCCTGGCTGATTGTACTCAATTCCATTGTAAGTCGCTTTGGATAAAAGCGTATGCTAAATAACATGTAATGTCATGTGTGATATTGTTAACTTCTTGTGCAGTGGATCATTTGAATACAAACTGGAGAAATTAAAAGAAAAACTATAGGTAGTAATACATTTTGGACAAAACTAACAGGTTACGTACATAACATATCTAGAAACGAAACAAACATGAAATATTTACAAGCCTTCCCACTCTTTTCATCCAGAGAGGAAATGATGATGCCGGAAATCAAATTAAATTACAAGCTTTTTGCTGCCAATAGATCCAATGAAAAAGAGGGGGAAGACTGTAAAGGTGAGAGAGGAAATCCGTAAGAAAGAGAGCACAGCAGCACAACAAGGGGCCATGAGAGGGACAGAGGCACAGGCAGGGGGGTTGGAAACAGCATGCAGGTCATTTAAACTCCAAGGCTGAACAGGAGCAATTCAATGCCAGTGCCAGCGTGGACACTTTCTTGAACTGTCTTGTATAAGGTGTCATACGAAAAGCACTGACTCCCCATACCGCGACCCTGCAGTCTGTCTCAACCAACAATTTCACAGAAGACAAAATAAGTTTACCTTCCAGACAGGCATCCTCTGGCAGTGTTCACATGGGTCCAAGAGGAACTCAAACACCCGAGCAGGATGACCTGCACACACTTTTGTGTTTGGCCTCTACAGGTACAGGGCTTTGCCATCTGTACTGATTCTTGTCAAATATGAATCGAATATGAGTCGAATTAAGAATCGGCAGAGTGGAGGAAGTCAAATTAATAACCTCTCTTATTTTAATGTATGTCTACGTTAGTGCATATAAGGTCCCAAGAAAATAAATAAAATTAATAAAATATATCAAAATATCAGTTGGGCAGGTATTATTATTATTATTATTATTATTATTATTATTATTATTATTATTAAAATACTCCCATAACCTCCGAACACATGGTCAGTACATGAAATGCTGTTGAACAGATCAGATCAATTTAATCCACTCCATTGGTATATTTTTAAAATGTTATGAAATATTATAATTTGCTTTCAAGCAGAGAGACAACCGAGCCACACATGGCTTTGTTAGAAGGTCATTAAAGCAGCTGAAGAGCAGCTCTACAGATAACTTAAGTCACTTCCTTTCTCGACATCTTTCATCTGAATAAAGATGAGTGCATAATGTCAATGAAGTTACAATCTCAGTTTGCTTTAAGGCCTGATTGAGTTTGCACATACAGTCGACCAATCAGCATCCAGGAACAAACGTGAATCACCTGCCAATAACATTTAATGAAATTACATTACATAAAATAAAAGGAAATAAAAAACAAAATCATGTAAATATAAATAACGTTTACTATTTAAATAAATACAAATAAAATGGCTAATGCATTCTTATATATAAGATATAATACAAGTCTATACATGTGATGAAAGAAGCTTAAAAATAATAATTATTCTCTACTTAATTGTTATCATTAAGGTATGCAACATAAGATATCAATGGCTCTCTGTCAGAAAGCAAATAAGCATAGTTCAAGAAATACAGTTCAAATCCAAACGTGATTTATTTGCATTTCTTCTTTTCAGGTTACGCAGTGAATGTGTCACTTAAAAATAGCATCCATAGGGGTTCTTTAGAGCAGGCACGACATCTGTTCGACATCCTCTATCAATAGATAGATAGATGTGCAGTCAGTGTCACTCACAAAAGGTTGATAGGTCATTCAGCCATCCCATCTGCGTCCCCAACCTCTACAATGTGAGCACACTCTTTCTTTGTTATTTTTTTTTCTGTGTGGCATATCATTCAAGTAGGTTGTAAATAAAAAAAAAAAAAAGAGAGCGAGAGAAAGAAAATCAATAATCAAACTAAAAACAAAAGAGGGCAAATCAAACTTTCAATGCCATTAGTCAGCCAAGCTCTTATAGCCTAGTATTGTAAAAGCAAGTGACTGAAAAGCATCATGCAGCATAAGAGATATGTTCACAAACTAGGCTTGGCAGTCTTCATACATAAATAATAGGTGTATTCTTCTCTCGAAGAGCTATGCCATTTCTCATATGAACATCAACATATATCTGGTTCATTTTTCATCCCAAAATCACGGGATCTCCTATTTCAAATTCAAATACTGGCTATAAATGTGCAACCAAATAATGGCTCGCTGATTTTGAAATGGAAATTTGAGACACTATAATCTATTCTTAGTTGATACATACCATGTATAATCAATAGATAAGACGACACTCTGATAATACGGAAAAGGGCATTTTGTGAATCTGAAAGCTGGTGAAAGGAGCGGATGAGAGCTATTTGTAAAGAGGGACACAGCTGCCTTAGAAAGGAGCCTCATAATGAGAGTGCTACTGGGGCAGAAGAGAGTGCAGAACCTTTGGATGGCTCTAGAGGAGACTGCAAAGCCTATCAAAAATGTATTGGTACCATTTTTGATACTTTTGGAGGAAAAATAAATCAAAAAATGGTTGTCTCCAATTCTTTTGTTGTTGCTTAAATCATAATCGCAATCATAATAATAGTGAGTAGAAAAGAAAGGGTGAGAGGATCAGCCTTAGTGTTTAAACTGAGTCTCACCTGGAATGACAGAGATAGTTTTCAATGCTCGGAGAACTCTGAATGTTCTCAGCGCAGATACATTGCCCAGGTCCACAAACTCTGTTACATATCTGAAATAGGGGAAGGATCACACACAGAACAAACACGATGACAAAAACCACACACGCCAAGAGCACAACACCACCGAACCAGGAGGAAACGACGCCACTCACAGAGCCTGTCCACTGAGGAGAAGGGTGGAAGGTAAAAAGGAAAGAAAGACACACACCTAACACCGACCCCGCCCCACCGTCCCCACCCCATCCTGTCTTACCTGGAATTACAGAAATAGTTTTCAATGCCCTCAACACCCTGAACGTGCGCAGAGCTGAGACATTGCCTAGGTTTACAAACTCTGTTATATACCTGCAGGATCAAACCACAGTTACAACCACTCGTTATTTACATGAAAATATGAGGCGACAAGATTAATTCACACACAGATGGGCGATGAAATAGTGTAGAATTACGTAATGTTATGTTTCACATGGTGCTGATGATTTATGCTAATATGGAGAGAGTAGTGGTGAAAGTACTAAATGATAAACTAGGATACTGGGCCTTAAAATGGATGGCGGAGGCTCTGACAGATTGAGAAAAGATGAATGAAAGATAGAGTTGGATGAGAAGAAGAAGAAGAAGAAGACGAAGAGTTGGGTTTTGTCAAAGAGGCCGCAGAATGTAAGACGGAAACCTTCGATTCCCAAAGAGAAAGACCAGAAAAGTCTCAGATGAAGGAGAAACAGACGATGGGTTATCAGACGACAGTCATCTGCATCATCATCACTCTACATCTCACTTTCTTCCCCTCTTCAATGAAACAATGACAATATCTGTGCACATCATATTGGATCACACCAAAAAATAAAATAAAAATACTTACGCCATGGAAATGACCATGAAATCCAGCCAGTTCCATGGATCTCTTAAGAACGTAAACCCGTCTATACAGAATCCTCGTGCGCAGATTTTTACAAGAGACTCAAACGTATAAATTCCTGTGAACGTGTACCTGGAAGACAAAAGTGTTGACAGAATCGGTTCAGCTGGCTGGATCAAAGCGCACTTACATCTGAATGACTGTAATCTCATTGGCCAGTGAGACGTTACAGAGAAGGGTAAAGGACAGAGGATAAATTTGGAAACAGGGAGACAGATGAAGCTCCATAATGTAACACAGTTATTTAAAGTTTGATTTAAATGGTGCTTGGGCCTGTTGAAGCATTTGTACGTTAGCATTGTCACTTATAACATGAACATATGGTGACACTGCAGACAGATTATCATATTTTAGACCAGGGGTAGGGAACCTATGGCTCGCGAGCCAGGTGTGGCTCTTTTGATGATTGCATCTGGCTCGCAGATTTCGGCTTTTCAGATAAAACATAAAATATTATCACTTGTTTTAATCCATCCATCGATTTTGGAAGTGGAGGAAACACAAGTGAATGACATAAATGCAGCACCGTTCTATTCCCTGGCTTTGGATGAGTCAACAGACGTAAGTCATTTGTCGCAGTTCAGTGTGATTGCAAGATATGCTGCTGGTGACACACTGCGCGAAGAAAGTCTTGCTGTTCTGCCAATAAAAGGGTCCACAAGAACCAGAAGTCGCATTAATGGTGAGTATTATAACAACATTATTTAAAAGAATAAATTCAGAGGCTTATTATACTCACATTTAGTTAAATTCAGTCTTAAAATATATTATATGGCTCTCACTGAAACAAATTTGCAAATATTTTGCTTTCATGGCTCTCTGAGTCAAAAAGGTTCCCGACCCCTGTTTTAGACCTTTAATTCAGGTTGAACCTGAGGCAAAGGTGGAGATGGGTCATAATATTCCAAATGAATGTGTTAGTAAATTGTTTTACAAAAAAGCAAGAACATAACAGATATTCAGTTTGGTAGTTTTTCAAATATCACTGATTTAATGTAATTGCCATTTCCTGTTCCTGTCCCCACAAACTGGGGTTCTCTAATGACATGCATTCACCACTGAATAAATGTACAGAAAGTGTACTTACTCTACTTGCTTTGACCACTCAGGCGGATCACTAAAGGTCATAAATATACAGTTGGTCAGGATAGTACACATAATGATCATGCTGAAAAGAGTGAGGAGCAGGTTAAGGAAAAGATGTGGATTGCAGAGGTCATCACTCACAAACATCACAGACAGGACGAGCATCATCAAAATCTCACTGAAAACACACAACGCAGCGAGATATGTACAGTTCCTACAGTCTGCATGTTTTTGGACTCTGGTCCTTTTAGCACTTAACAGAAGGTGGTTATCTGTGCCCAGTACCACACAGGCCATTATTTCACCCATGAAATATTTACATGCTGTATATTTAGTGAAAATACAAAGGCAGGACTAAAACTACACAACATGTTTAAACCTGCGAGGCTTTTAGTACGGAGAGGTTTATGCTAAAACAAAACTAAAGGAAACCCTTAAAGCGTTTTAAGTGCAGCCAGAGAGGTCAGTTAGAGCTGTGGTTTGTGGCTGAGATTATATTATAATCTCGATGATTCAGAATGGACAATAAAAAACAGCTCTTATTGTTAACTGCTGAGGGTTTGCTGATATTTCTCATTACAACATTTTACTTGAATCTTTGTTCTTACAATGACACTTTGTGGAATTATACAGTAGTCCTGAAAGGTGATTGTGTTACATACAGTCACACCTGGCAAACTATCTGTTGTGTTAATGCACAAGAACTTTGAATATTAATATAAGATTAACCTAAGTTTAACCTAAAGTACAAAAATACAGTCATTTATTTTAAGGAAAGTAGCAGACTGTAAATATCTTATAATATGAGATTTGATGCAGCTCAGGACTAAATATTCTGATCGTGTTGTAAATGTAGTCAGGGCACAGTTACTAGATATTCTCCAGAATCGATTGTGGATCATTTTCAATGCCATTTCTAGCATGTGATGTTTCAAAAGACAGACTTGACCTACTTTTACTTTTATCAGCTCTGTCCCAAGGAGAACAAAACATTGAGCTGGTCAGTGTGAGATTGGACTCACACATCTAGTTTCCGGCTAAGGATGACTCATCATTTGTGCACTTCTTGGCTTCCTATCTGCTCGTCCACATCAGGTAAACCCGCTGACTTATCATACTGAGAGTCAGTAGATATACATGAAGAAACACGGAACACATCATCATGAATAATACACATGAACAGGCTGTTAAAACAGCTTTTAAAAGGATATGAATGTATCAAAATTTTAATAGCTATTCGCCTAACCAGATTTAAAGGACTTATGAAGTACAAGGCAGGTGTGGCACTAAAACGGAAGATTGTCTTCCCTTTATTTAGCACTATAAACGTCTGTGGACAGAAGCAGAGGAGAAAGAGAAAAAGAGTATTAATAAATAATATCAGATAAAAACATACAGTGCAGAATGTAATTGTGTCAGTACCATGTATTAATTCACTACATTCTCTACATGAATAGCACACAATACATGATTCATTAGAGATAATGTGTGCTTTTGCGTTGTGTATCACATAAGTGCGTTTGAAAGTGGCTGCCAGGATGTTTCTAACGTCGCTCATTGTCCCAGTCACTCAGTGCTATCCTGCCCACCGTGGCTTTGGTGGTTCCAGAGGAGGAAACCGAGCGAAACCGAGAGGAGCTGACAAGCTTCTTTCTCTCTTTCTGTGGGTAACCTCATAATTGTTTAAATAAAACATGGGGATTTGCTTGAAACTTTAATGAGACTCTGCGCATTTGCACCAGTGATATGGGCCCTTGTGCTTTTAACAAGGCATCCCTCACTACATTAAGTCCTGCAGAGTTACCAGCTCTGAGCTGACGCCTGGAGACAGAATGGAGGAGGAATACAGTAAGAGACCTCATGGTGGGGGTCACATGACTGTGGAAATTATGCCATGCACTCCCAATAGAAAGGAGGAGTATGTGTCATATGTTGTTAACTGGAAACATAAACATTCATCTTCTACCACTTTACCCTCCACATGAGGGACTGCTGGTGCCAATCCAAGCTGCATCTGCATGTTTTTGGACAGTGAAAGAAAACTGGAGAACCCGGAGAAAACCCACGGACACACGGTGCAAACATGTGAACTCCAACTACAGTCTACAGACAACTCCAGTTGTAATTATAGCTCAGAGCTACATACATATATATACATACAGTAAACTTGCATGAATACAGTTTCAAAAATGAGCAGCCATGTTGTGATTCAAACACACACACACACACACACACACACAAGTGCTATATATGTAGGCATTTTTGTAACGCATGACTAAAGTGCTGCAAAGCTACTGAAAATTTCATAATCCAGAGCCGAGGAGAGGCAGAAAAACTGGGGAGATGGAGACAGAGCGAGGCAGGCAGCGAGTGCACGAGCAGCAGTCTGAGGAGAGGCAGGACAGAGGGAACCAGAGTGAGGGCAGCTGGCCAGAAGACGAGGGGGGGGGCAGGTGATGAGGAGGGGGAGAGAGAGAATGGGGGGGGGCAGATTTGACAGAGGGGAGGGGCCATCAGCATTGCATCCATGACGGCCGCAGCAGCCATTCAAAGAGCCCATTCTCTCAACCCTTGTGCTAAACGGCAAATTGACTCTGTTTTATGGTACCTATCATTTACACACACACACACATGTTCGACATTCATGACATGAGGGGACATTGCATTGACTTACATTCATTTCCTGGAGACTTACTCTAACCCTAACCACAATTACTACTGGCCTAATCCTAATCCTAATCCTAACCCTAACCCTAATCTCAATCTCAGCCTAACCTTAAAACATACCTTCACCTTAAAATGTAGTAATTTACGTTATGGGGACTTGCTTTTTGTCCCCACAAGGAAGACAAGTCCCCATAATGTGACTGTGTAAACAGGTTTAGGTCCCCACAACATTAGTAATACCTGGACACACATTACACACACACACACACACACACACAAACCCTGTATTCTTAGTTGTTCTTCTACATTAAATGTATGTAGTTTGTTTTGTCTTGGCTTTTCTGTTCAGCTGTCTGTTGTCATATGGGTAGTTGGACTGTTTCAGTCTGTATTATTTTGGCAGTAAGTGGTTGCAAGCTTCCACTTGAAATCAGGTCAGTTCAGGTGAAACATGTCAGCGCACTTAGACTTATCTTAAATACATATAAAAGGGTTATTCTAAGGTTACAAAAAACAAACATTATCTTTTACTTCAAGGCAATTATGCACTTACACATTGTTATTCAATTTCTGCTCCTCATTTCCCTAATTTTATTATCAGAAGTGCTCATTAAAGGTTTGTTTAGGATCTCTGTTAAAATGTCTTCTTCAGTTGTACCTTCAGGTTTTTCCCTAGTAAAACACATTTTATTGGACCTGGCTGCAGCAGAAGAAGAGCAAGTATGTTCATGCATCTCTGCACATGTCGCCCATTTTCATCCTTGTCCTCACTTCCTCTACCCTTCCTCCCTTTTATTTTAGCTTATTCTCCTTTGGCTGATCTCTTCCTCTGGCCTTGTACATTTGGCGCTTGATTTGATCTGGCTCAGCTCAGCATAGCACAGTCCTGCACAGGCCACCAGCTGGGTAATGAGAGCTAGATGCTGCGTCATAACCCAGCCGGCCTGACTTCCTGCCCTCTGTCTCGGTCATGACACAGTCTAAAACTGCCACGACTGAAGATTTGTAGTGAAGAAGATGAACAGCTTTCCTTTCCAGTTACTGCTGCCAGAAATATACTCAGAACTGACCTGCTGCCTCTCAGCGACAATGATATACAGAGCAACGTTCTTCCATCAAGGTCACAACCTGATGTGACGTCACAGCTGCTCGAGCTGCCAGATCCAAAGCAGCATCAACTCCCTTTGGCATTAGAACGAGACAAGATCGAGGGGCCACAATTAGATTTTCCTGAAGCTGAGAGCTGACAGGGGCTGTTGGAGAAGGCAGGCGAAGAGACAAGAAGCAAAACAGCGCAACCAAAACACACACACTTGCACGACTTGCACACATCTGTGGCAGAAATGCATGTGTGGAATTAAAAGACCAGAGAGCTGCGTGTTGGTGTGGGAATTTATCAACAGTCCCACATCTTGCTGGACACGTGTCTTTGGAATCGTGTCTCCTGCTTGTGAACTAAACTGGTGCGTTACATAACAGTCAGCATATGCACAGTGTAAAGACAGGGAGGCTAGAGAAGGATGGAGTGAGAGGATGAACACACAAACACACACATAATCTACAAAAAATCGGACTTTATATTGTAGGGTGTGTGGATTGGCAGAATTACACAACACTGTTGTCTAAGATGCAGTAGTATTTTAAAAGGAGACTTTTTTGAATAATAATGATTTTGTCACATCAATCTCTGCTAAAAATAGACAACAAACAATGTTTCCATGGCAGGAGATTTTAGTCTCACTGTGCAGTCCTTTTATAAACATGCCAACATTCAAATAGCCTCAGTGTACTTTGCATCTTGACTCATGCTTCAGTAAAGAACAGCCATTTTATGATTAAATGTTATTTTGTCTCCTTAAAGTAAAACCCCTGTATGGATGTTAACTGTCTGGTCTATTTAGTGTACTAATATTAATATATTTCAGCATAAGAGGATGCAGTTTTGGCTGACAGGTTCACGTGACGGTGATATTCAGAGAGTCTCAAGGTCACCCACTCGTCCTCACACCCAACGTCAGCCATCACAGAAAACCCAGAGGGACACAAGTCTCCTCCAAGACAACCGCCGCTTTCCTCTGCAGCCACAGATTAACTTATGAACAATTAGAAAAGTCTCTCATGTGGAACAACAGTCTTTCCACAGTTACCGCAACTGACCTTTTCCCCAAAGCCCTGCAAGCACAGTAGAGACACAGCAGCATCTCAAGTGCTCAACTCTCACTCTCCCCAAAGGTCTTCCAGAACGGAAAACATGACTGCACTGACTGTGCAACCCAATCACAAAATGGAAGTAAAGTGAACACATTTCACCTGGAAGCCAAACAATCAAGAGCCAAACGGCTCGTCTGTTTTGTCTGTGTAATGTTGACGTGCTCATTACCTCTTTTTTACCTTTTTTTTTAAGTTACAATCATATTTATATTACAACTATACAGGGGTTACAATGCTTGATACAAGAAACCTCACAATCCTTGTTTTTATTTGTTAAAGATTCTCCGGGTTCTCTGGCTTCCTCCTTAGGTCATGAAACTGGACATTTTCTACCTGAGATGTTCATGTTTCTGTCTTTCTGTATGGAGTTTGCATGTTCTCAATGTGTGTGTGTGTGTGTGTGTGTGTGTGTGGGTTTCCTCCCACAGTCAAAAACATGCAGATTTGGGGATTAGGCAAATTGGACACTCTAAATTAACCATAGGTGTGAATGTGAGAGTGGATGGTTGTTTGTCTCCATGTGGCCCTGTGATGGACTGGTGACTATGTCAGCTGAGATTGGCACAGCTCCCCCGCCACCCTCATGTGGAGGATAAACCAGTAGAAGACGGACAGATGGTTGTTTAAATAGGTTACAGTAGCTGAACAGTCTAAAATAGTGAGGTTGAAGACCTAAAGAACTTTTCTGTGGAGGGCAGCTTTGCAGGTCTCTGTGTATAGCCTGCTGGAAATTATGCATAGAGGAAGAAGCCCTATATTGTATTTATCTATCTATATTAGAGGTATGGTGTACATTATTTTATTTGTAGTTTGAGAGTTTGGAAGCCTGAGGTACAGGGACGAGCAGGATTCATATTATTGAGATCACAATACAGAGCCACAGTTAGAAACATCCCTTTTAGGGCTCAATTTAAGTAACATTGATAACTTCATTGTGTGTGTGTGTGTGTGTGTGTGTGTGTGTGTTTCATGTCTTTCTTCAGGTAAACTCACTTTTTGAGTATTCTGGTAGTATGGGTCCAGATCCTCAAGTGGTACCGCCACCATTCCCCGAGGGATGTCTCCGTAGATGTAGGGCAGGCTCTTCCCAGCCTCCAGATCCCTGTTGGGCTTGGGCTTGTTCTCGTCATCGTCGTCGTGGTAGCTGCTGTCCTGCTTGGGTGGTTTCTTGTTCTTCTCCTCATTGATGCGCTGCTCGAGAGTCGCCAAAGATTCCACAGTAAACTTCTTGAAGCTATGAGGTCCTGGTGCAAGAAGGGGTGCAGCCATGTTTTCATCCTGCACCTACTTGGTCTTTAGGTTTGTAGCATCCACAGTAGCAGCTCTGCAGGAGGTGCAGACACAAAAAAAGAACAGTCAACTGACAATCTGCATGTAACTCATTCATGCATTCATTCATTCCAAAATCATTTTCTAATTAATATCAGAAATAGGGGTGGTTCAAAATATCTATTTGATGATATATCGCCGTCCTTCCTCGTGCGATATGATAATCGATACACCAGGGTAAACATCGACATTTTCATTAACAGAATTAACATTAAACTATAACCAAGAGAGTTGGTGTACAGAGAGAAGAGGAGAGGGCCCAAGACAGAACCATGAGGGACCCCAGTAGTTAGAGGACAGGGTTCCTACAAAGATCCTCTCTAGGTTACTCTGTATGTTCGGTTTTGAAGATAGGATGAGAGTAGGGTAAGTGCAGAGCCTTAGACACCTAGTTCTTGAAGGGTGGAAGTAAGGATCTGGTGTGGTGGTGACTGTGTCAAACGCTGCAGAAAGGTCCAAGAGGATGAGCACAGAGGAGAGAGAGGCAGCCCTGGCAGTGTGGAGTTGCTCAGTGAAAGCAAGAAGTGCAGTTTCGGTCGAGTGACCTGCGTTAAAACCAGACTGATGAGAAGGATCGAGAAGGTTGTTCCGGTGAAGGTAGGAAGAGAGTTGATTAAAGATAGCATGCTCCAGAGTTTTGGAGAGAAAAGGAAGAAGAGAGACAGGTCTGTAGTTATTTACTTCAGACGGGTCAACGGTGGGTTTTTTAAAGAGGGGGGGCACTCTGGACTCTTTAAGCAACCAAGATGATAGAGATGTGTTAATGAGTAGGATATGAAGAAATGATCAGAGACATGAAGTGGAGTTACCGTGAGGTCGGAGGTGGAGCAGTTTCTGGTGAAAATGAGGTCAAGGTGGTTGCCAGCTTTGTGAGTTGGTGGAGAAGGAGCGAGTGAGAGAGAAAGAGAGCAAAGTAAAAGAAGTAAATCTGATGACTTCTCTGACTGGAAGTTGAAGTCGCCAAGAAGAACAAGTGGTGGGCCATTTTCTGGAATGTTTGAAAGGAGGACGTCTAGTTCATCCAAGAAGTGTCCCAATGGGCCTAATGGACGGTAGATGACAACAATGATTAGTTTTACTGGGTGAGTTACAGTTACAGCATGAAATTCAAACGACTGTGAAGAGAAGTGTGGCAGTGGGTAAAGAGTGAAAGTCCAGTTGGGGTTGATGAGCAGACTTGTCCCGCCACCTCTGCCAGTGGATCTGGGTGTGTGGGAGAAAGAATGGGCGGAGGAGAGCACCGCAGGGGTGGATGTGTTGGAGGGTGTTATCCAAGTCTCAGTGAGAGCAAGGAAGTCTAGGCATTGCTCTATAGCAAAGCCAGAGATTAACTCAGTCTTGCGGGTAGCTGATTGGCAGTTCCACAGGCCCCCTGCGACAAGGTGTTGGGTGTGTGTGGAGCGGGTGGGATAGATAAGTGAGGACAGATTACGGTGATGCTGTGAGTGTGAGGTTTGTAATATCTATGAGAAGAAACATGAACAAGAATGGAAAAAGTGCACATATGTGAAAGACAGGTACTTCTGCATCATTAGCCTCCTTGTTAGACTCCGGTTTAGACTCCTTTGTCTTTGTCTGCCGCTGAAGCTCAGCCATCAGTAAGCGGCCATGTATCACTTATTGTATCATGAGGTACCCTGTGATTCCCACCTCTAATCAGAAAAATCACATTGCATATGTTGGGCATGTACAGATTTCTGGTTATTTTATGTAAACAAACAATGTAAACATTTCAGCAAAAACAAAGCTAGAACAGAAGAACATATTTCATGTCCACACAATCACACATTTACACAATCACACATTCCATGTGATGAAACATTTGGTTCCACTGCTTGAGCGACAACATTACAGCTGCCAACTGAATTTATAAAATATACATTTTACACTTGCTGATTTACTCCAACAGCAAAAGAAAATACACACCATGGTTTCACAATGTCTGAGAACAAACTTTGAGATGATGAGTTACACTGAAAACAATGTCAGTTGTCAAGTGTCCAGCTCACTCTCTCTGTCAATTTTCAATCGTACATTAAGTTTGTGTTCACTGGAATTATTTAAAACACTTTTTATGGGACTGTTTCACATTATAATTAACCTCAACATCACACTGAGGTGATGCCACTGCATCTGAATGTGTCACAGGTAAACATGTTTTCTAGTTTTGCAGTTATTATAAGCACAGTAGATTTAGTAATCAAAAGGAGAATAAATATCATTAAATAAATAATCAATACATATTGTCAGTGACAGATGTTGCTACAAGTTTAGCTGTTATTATTGTATAATGTTGACATAAGATTATTTATATGTATATTTTTTTGTTTCCAATAATAAAGCAGTTCAGATTTTTTTCCATTTATCAGCTTCTGTTCAGGCAACTAAATCATCAGTCATTGATTATGGGCTTTGGTTATGGGTTTCTTCTGTTCTTCTGACCATGAAGACAACAGAGCCATTTCAGGATATCACCTCGTGTTTTTAGTTTTGAGTCAATGTTGAAAGGCTGAGAGAAAGTCACACTTAACGTCTGCATGACTCAGTGAAGCACTTTTCCAACACACTTGGATGTAAAAGGGGTATGATGGTTACATGACAACTGTTTCAAGCTGCAGGACATTTCAGGGTCAATGTACTTGGCAGTGCTGGATGAAAGAGCTGACAAGGAAAGATGGTTTTCATTGGATGTGGAGCCACACCTGAATCTAACACACACACACACAGCATTCAAAAGATTAAAGAAATGACTAAAAATATTATGGCACATATTTACACTATGATCCTCCCCCTTCCCACACATTATAATCCATCCCTTCTCTTCAGTAGGGCTACAACAACCGATTACGGATTGTTCATTGAAATACTAACAGTATTCTGATAATCATCTAATCTTTTTTTAGTTAATATTTTCTGTTTCCTTTGCTCTTCTATGACAAACAATGCATTTAACCAAAAGGCAAAAGCTGCGTTGTGATTATTCTATTCTATGCTATATGCCCATTTAAATATAAAATACACAAATCTTAAAAAAAACAGTTCATATCATTAAGTTCTCATCCTCGCATTGGAACAGAGCAACCAATCATTTGATGGTATCATATGGTACTAATGCTCCATCTTGTTTCAAATCTCAACTTAAAGGTTTATATCCCAAATCAAATTCCATACAACATATGGAAAAATAAATTGTAATTAGATGTTTTACCCAAAATGGGAAAATTGACATTTGACACCATTTTCTGCAGGTTAAGAAGTTCTATTAAAGGAGAAAATAATGAACCATGAGAGTAATCCTTAGGTGTGTGTAGAGTTGCAGCCTTTTAGCTCTGTAGAGAAAGCATCAACCACATCTCAATCCTCTTGCATAACAGTCTAGTTAAACATGATCAACGTGTAAAGCTCATATCACGCAGGAAGGTCTCTCCTCTGTGTGTGTGTGTGTGTGTGTGTGTGTGGTGAAGAGGCAGCCTGTGAACCAAAACGTCTGATTTAAAATGGACCCCGGAACCTCACACAGTTACTGAGCCTTCTGCTAATCTGGTGGCGCTGTCCGCTTCAGCACCACACACACACACACACACACGCGCGCGCGCGTAGCACACGAATGAATGAATGCATGAAGGTTCATGGATGGAGAAAAAAAAAATCCTGACGGTTGTGTGAGGAGCAGCAGTTTGCAGTAAACGAGGCCTCCACGTCTCGCACGTCTCTGCCTCCGCTCGACGCGTGCAGGCCTGCAGCCACTGCATCCTTCACTTCTCCTCAATGTTATTAAGTCGCGGTGACAACAAACGTCTTGTCGTGTGTTGGGCTCGTGCGGCTGCACATTGCTTTCATGAGGGCGACGCAGTCAAAGAGGAAATAGCGCGCACCTTCTGGCACCTTCTCGGTCGTCGTCGTCGTCGTCCCCCCCTTTTCCTGACACGCAGGAATTGGAGACGTGTTTACTACAGCTGTTAATAAACCATGTGAACGCCATTATGCGCGTCTTTTCCGGAATATTTCATTGAGCAGAATAAACGCCGTCCTGCTCAGTGACAGAGAGAATCTGGAGGCTTCACTGCGCAGAGAAAGTGGCCCGCTACCACTAAATTGGCCAAAGCTGTATTGCTGCAGTGGGTGGTTTGTATGTTGCAAATGTCACGCTAAAAGGTAAACGCCACCGTGGGTTTGTCAAAGTCACGCGTGTAATGTCGATCAATCCCAATAAATCCACGTACACTATGTCATTCAGAGGCTCACATTAAAGAAAATCGGGTGCTTTTCTGTGCGTTTCGGCGCGTTGCCTGGAAGGATCCGCACCACACCCGTGTAGCCATGTCGACTGTCAAATCAATACGAGCTGAAGGTGTACACAAGATAGACCCGACTGTGAAGCACAGACGCGGCGTGAAAACCACGCACAGCCCGCGACACTCGGTGGAAACAGGACAAACACGACCATTCGAGAATGATCATGGAGCTGCCACACCAACAATCACCTGGAGCAATGTCAATTTATTGGCTATTGGTGATGGAGGAGGATCAGGGCTATACTCACACAGCGTCTTCACCGAAGCCTGAAGAGCAGCATCCTGTGATCGACGTGTACAAACACATACATAGAGACTATATTTTGACAGTAAAAAAAAAAAAAAAATAGTTTGGTTTATTTTGTCCTTTTTTGGTGGCTGGAGCTTACAGACAAGCAGCCTCCCTATGTGAACACCAACCTCCCGCAAACATCTAACAAATGCTTCGACCAAACACTTCATCCAACAGAAAATCCTTGTCGTCGATTCAAAAATGACACATAAATACGTTTCCCGTCTGCTCCAGTGTCACTGACAGATGCTCCGCAAAGACACACATCCTCTTCCATCCCGCTCCAAAAAAAAAAGGTGTGCAGCTCTGCGACATTTACGCAAAGACACCGACGGAGAGAGAGAGAGAGAGAAAACAACTGCACGCACCCAACATTACATGCACTCTTTTCCTCAAACCATCACAAAAGAAGGACACTCACTTTGCAAGCGTTACAATGAATCCAGAGAGCCGCGGCAGGACTGCAGATGTGGAAGAGACTGGGCAGAAACTGCGGTTGTCGCCATATTGTTGCTCCTGTCTTCCTCCTCAGCGCGAGCGGTTTCCCTGCATAACTGATGACTCTGAACAAAAATGTGAGGGAGTGTCGGCGGCGAGGGGGCTTCGAGAAATCCTAAAGGTCATTCAGGCCTGTAGCCTCTAAACCCCGGAGTGAGCTTCACCGAATGAAAGAAGGAGGCTGCACGGAGGGGGAGAGAGAGAGAGACAGAGAGAGAGGGGAGCCTGCAAGAGACCGTGTGCACAAAACAGAAAAAAAAAAAAAAACAGCAGCTCAAACGTGCACGAGTTCAGTAAGGTGAGTTAGTTTAGTGCAGGAATTCACTGGACAATCATGAATAGAAGGTGACACAGACACCTCAAAGTCACATGGGGAAGAAAAACGGTTATTTAGACATTTAATGTACAAGTATAATCCTGTGTGACAGTCACATCACAACAGGGGTGTGCATAGACATTTCAGGGGCCCAAATAAAAAACAAGTGTATTTTACTTACATACCTTACATGTATATAAAAAACTGGTCACAGATTTTCTCTATGGACTTTGGTGTGGGAGAGTAAGCAGCTTACAACGCGGTGCAAACTACAGTTTCCAGTGACAAACATATTCTAAATGGATTATAAACTTCGGTGGGCTATAATCTGTTTTCCTTGTGCACTTACGGGGCTCATTCATATACTGGTCTAGCACTATTCAGCTCCACTCATACTAAAATGTGATGTCTGACTGCCGTCCACTGATTGGTCAGAGTGACGTCACTGGAAGAGTCATGAGCACGACGTCTGATACAAGAATCACGCCGATCAATGCCAAACTGTAGATCAATTAAAAAGACTTTAATATCCTGAAAACGTGCGTTAATCTCCTACATTTAGCAAGGAAATGTCTAAAATCTCTATATAACAGAGGAGTCTGGTGTATTTAGTGACAGCACTGCTGAACGCCAGTGGTCATGAGCCTATTTCCAATGTGCCTGGACTGTCTGTTAAAACCTTGAACCTTGAAACTTGAACTTGAATCACGACCCGTTCAGCCGTATTTCAGTTCAGTGACTGTGTCTGACGTCTGTGCTCAGGTCATGCAGGAGGTTCTGAACTGATCTTTTTAATGAACGATGATTCTAATGATTCAGTACATTGAAAATAAGTGCTTTACAAGTCACTAGTTTGTGTGTGCCATATAAAACTATGTCACGGTAGTTTCATGGAGCCGTGCTATGATGACTCCACCCATGTTGTAGCAGGTACTACAGTAATGGAAAACCATACCAAACCATGCTGGAACTGTATAGTGGAAAAGAGCCACTAGTGTTTAAACACTCTAACTGGGAAGATAACCTGTATCTGAGTTAGTGAGGGGAAACAGTATCGGTCAACATCACTGGATCGGATATTGGAGAGATAAAAATGTAAAATCCAATACAATTCACAATTCATACAGCTTCATAGATCATAAATTGTCAAAATGACTGTATCGGACTGATAGCGGTATTGGTAGATACTCGAGTTTGTGATATCGGTATTGGTAGATCCTCGAGTTTGTGATATCGGTATTGGTAGAACCTCGAGTTTGTGATATCGGTACTGGTGGATACTCGAAGCTTGTGATATCGGGTATTGGTAGATAGCTTTGATATCGGTATTGGTAGATACCGAAGTTTGTGATATCGGTATTGGTAGATCCTCGAAGTTTGTGATATCGGGTATTGGTAGATACTCGAGTTTGTGATATCGGAATTGGTAGATCCTCGAGTTTGTGATATCGGTATATACATGCAGCAGTCATTGAACTCCCTACTGTGTTATCTGTGTTAGTCTGACTCTGACTTACATGTTTACATTTATTTTAAAAGACAGGTAGACGTACTGACTGACACACCCGCTGGTGACATAACAGTAAATGTTTTTTGGTTGTGTTCTGAGTTTATTGTTAGAGTAAATGAGTCAGGCACTTCAAAATGTAGTTTGTTGCCTGTAACAGTGCCAGAGTCGTGCTGGGGAGAAACTGCTATTTGAGACACAACTCATAATTACTATAAATGTTGCTTCAGTTTTGGGAAAATGGATCTCTGTTTAACAAGTGTTTGATGTTTTTATGTCCATAAAGAATTTTAAAACCACCATTATCTGATTTCTTCATCTGAAATGAAATGTCATCACAATAATTACCAGTATTGTCTGATTTTAAAACACCCAGCCCTACTAACATTATTATTATTTAATTTCAATAACCATACATACATGTAGGCCTAAGTCTCTACACCAGGGGTGTCAAACGTACGGCCTGCGGGATAAATCTGTGAAAACTAGAGTCATGTGAAATACTATATTTTTCAGTTCCAGATAAATGTGACATGCATTTGTAGATCACTACACTATGATGTGTAAGTTGTAATGCACATGTGGACATAGTAAACTTAGGCTTAGTAAACATTATTAATATAGTAAACAATATTAAAATGAAGGGATAATATTGTTGAAATTGCATTTATTTTTTTCTCATGAAAATGTTCAGATTGCTCCTAATGTGTTTTGTGAAAAGATCCTTCATTAAATGTGAGGGAACAAAGGGAAACATTTGGAGTCTATGTTGTTTAAAGGTTATAATAATCTTATTTTACATTTCAAATTGTGATCCCTGACACCCCTGCTCTACACAACTACTGTATTAAAAACACGACTGCAGTCTTGCAGAAATGATGGCTCAAATGCGATGCTGGGGCATTATACACATTCAATTGATTGTTATGAGCCACAAATAAAACATGAAATTAGAAAAGGAAATGAATAAGTGTGTCTCTCACCTGGTCAGAGGAGAAAAGAGCAGGGGTCACTCGTGCAAGTCTATGCGAAAGGAGACATGACAGGATTATTAGAAACAGATATCTGACAGTGTG